>NC_088212.1:2027362-2259862 GCF_036934945.1 Oncorhynchus masou masou | reverse complement strand
TGGAATAGCCTACATTTTTTGCAGAAGTTTCAGAAGAAAGTCCTTTGTTTCTGGCTGTTTTGAGCCTGTAATCAAACTCACAAATGCTGATGCTCCAGATACTCAACTAGTCTAAAGAAGGACCGTTTTATTGCTTCTTTAATCAGAACAACAGTTTTCAGCTGTGCTAACATAATTGCAAAGGGGTTTTCTAATGATCAATTAGCCTTAGAAAATGATACACTTGGATTAGCTAACACAACATGCCATTGAAACACAGGAATGATGGTTGCTGAGAATGGGCCTCTGTACGCCTATGTTGATATGCCATAAAAAAATCAGACGTTTCCAGCTACAATAGTCATTTACAACATTAACAATGTCTACACTGTTTGTAATCAATTCTATGTTGTTTTAATGGACAATTTTCTTTTTTTTTCAAAAACAAGGATATTTCTAAGTGACCTCAAACTTTGGAATGGTAGTATACATGGATGTGGAGTGTCAGCATTTGTTGCTGGCATGTCATCCCTAAGTTTGCTTATCTTGCCAATGAAAAAATAATTAAAGTAGTTTGCAATATCAGTCAGTTTTGTGATGAATGCGCCATCTGATTCAATGAATGATTGATGTCTGGATGAAAAGCGTGCCCAAAGTAAACTGCCAGTTACTCATGCCCAGAAGCTAGGATATGCATATAATTTGTAGATTTGGATAGAAAACACTCTACTCTACAACTGTTCAAATAATGTCTCTGAGCATAACAGGACTGACATGGCAGGCAAAAACCCGAGGACAAACCATTAAAAAAACTTGTTTTTGGAAGTATGAGCTAGAATTTGTAGTTTTTCTAAGTGGCTCCCATTTGGCTGGAGTATTTTCATGCACGTAGATGAGAGCGCGTTCTTTGTTGTTTATCTATTTCTTTTATTTTGTATGCATTTTGAAGGAGGGAAACCGGTGGATTATTGAATGAAGCGTGCTAAAGCAGCTAAACTGAGTTTCTGGGGATATAAAGAAGGACATTATCGAACAAAATTACCATTTGTGATGTAGCTGGGACCTTTTGGAGTGCAAACAGAAGAAGATCTTCAAAAGTAAGGCATTTATAATATCACTATTACTGACTTTCGTGGCGCAGTTAAAAAATGTCTTTCATGCTTTTGTATGCTGAGCGCTGTCCTCAGATAATCACATGGTGTGCTTTCGCCGTAAAGCCTTTTTCTGACACAGCGCTGGATTAACAAGAAGTTCAGCTTTATTTTGATGTATGACACTTGCATGAATGTTAAATATTTATATTTCTGCAATTTTAATTTTGCACTCCGCAATTTCACCGGATGTTGTTGAGGTGGGTCGCTAGCGGAACGCCTGCTACAGAAAGGTTAACATGTTTCATTTTCTTAATGGGTAAATGCTTATTAGTAACTGGGATAAGCAATTTCATAAATGTGTCAAGTGCAACATCTGTGTGCTCCTTATTTCACACCACGGACCAGCAAATATTTCTTCACTACAAAATGAAGCTTTTTCTTGAGTGGGCAGCTTGATGAAAGCCAGTCAATATTTAAATCACCCAGAAAACATACCTTTCTGTTGATATCACATACATTATCAAGCATTTCACACATGTTATCCAGATACTGACTGTTAGCACTTGGTGGTCTATAGCAGCTTCTCGCCAGAAAGGTCTTTAGGTGAGGCAGATTAACCTGTAGCCATGTTTCTTCAACAGTATTTAACATGAGATCATCTCTAATCTTTACAGGAATGTGGTTCTGAATATAAACAACAACACCTCCACCATTGGCATTTCTGTCTTTTCTGTAGATGTTATAACCATGTATTGCTACTATGGTACAAGATATTAATTTCATGTTTTCTTAAGCTACATGTTAAAGTGGGCTAATTTGAACACTTTCTTGGATGCTTGCTTGTTTTCATTGCTTTACTGGGAAGCTTAGCAGAAGTAGATATTCTCATGTTATTTATGTTTATGCAGGGTGTGCTGCACACAGTGAACTTCCTACAAGGGCACACCGCCTCAGTGCTAACAGTATAACTCTGGTTCATAGGCATATGATTACTGCATACAATAGCTGTAGGATGAGCAGAGGCATCAAGGGCAGATAGGGGGACATAAATGAGGTTATTTACACTTTGTCTACCAATGCCTCTGGTATAATGTACATTTGCTAAAGCATTATGATGACTCAGCGACACAATGGTAGGGATTAACTGAGATGGGCATGGGTCATTGATAAGTCAATGTATCAACGCAGCCAGCTGTTCCGGAAGACTGCACTCTCCGCAGCCGATGTGAGTAAGACCTTTAAACAGGTCAACATACACAAGGCCGCAGGGCCAGACGGATTACCAAGACGTGTACTGCGAGCAGGCGCAGACCAACTGGCAAGTGTCTTTACTGACATTTTCAACCTCTCCCTGTCTGAGTCTGCAATACCAACATGTTTTAAGCAGACCACCATAGTCCTTATGCCCAAGAACACTAAGGTAACCTGCCTCAATGACTACCGACCCGTAGCACTCACGTCTGTAGTCACGAGGTGCTTAGAAAGGCCAGAAACCCGAGACCCACTCCAATTTGCATACCGCCCCAACAGATCCACAGATGATGCAATCTCTATTGCACTCCACACTGCCCTTTCACACCTGGACAAAAGGAACAACTATGTGAGAATTCTATTCATTGACTCCAGATCAGCATTCAACACCGTAGTGCCCTCAAAACTCATCACAAAGCTAAGGACCCTGGGAATAAACACCTCCCTCTGCAACCGGATCCTGGACTTCCTAACCAGCCGCCCCCAGGTGGTAGGGGTAAGCAACAACACATCCACCACGCTGATCCTCAACACGGGGGCATCCTCAGGGGTGCTCTGGCCCCTCCTGTACTCCCTGTTCATTCATGACTGCACAGCCAGGCACGACTCCAACACCATCATTAAATTTGCCGATGACACAACAGTGGTAGGCTCGATCACAATGACAAAGCCTATAGGGAGGAGGTCAGAGACCTGGCCATGTGGTGCCAGGACAACAACCTTTCCCTCAACGTGATCAAGACATAGGGGATGATTGTGGACTACAGGAAAAAGAGGACCGAGCACGCCCGCATTCTCATCGACAGGGCTGCAGTGGAGCAGGTTGAGAGCTTCAAGTTCCTTGGTGTCCACCAACAAACTAGCATGGTCCAAGCTCACCAAGACAGTCGTGAAAAGGGCACAACAAAACCTATTCCCCCTCAGGAGACTGAAAAGATTTGGCATGGGTCCTCTGATCCTCAAAAGGTTCTACAGCTGCACCATCGAGAGCATTGGTTGCATCCCCGCCTGGTATGGCAACTGCTCGGCCTCTGACCGCAAAGCAATACAGAGGGCACTGTGTACTGCCCAGTACATCACTGGGGCCAACCTTCCTTGCCATCCAGGACCTCTATATCAGGCGGTGTCAGAGGAAGGCCCTAAAAATTGTCTGGCCGAAGACACAGGTACCCCCAGCAACGAAGGTGCAGGAATATCAGGCTCCAGGGCGGCAAACTATTTGTTGTTTGTATCCGCTCCAGGCCTCTCGCTGGGAGTGTAGGCTGCTTTGCGAAAGGCTGCTGTCTTCAGCTTCCACGGCTCATGGTGACATGCAACCATCGTTGATTTTCCATGCTCTTCTTGCTGTGCTCCTTCAACTCCGCTATCAGATAGGGGAGGAGAGGCGGGAGACGGCTCCCCTGGCGAACGATCTCCGGGCAACACACGGCCAGGCGGATAACGAAAAACGACAAGACGGAGATGCATCCAACATGCGCGAACACCGCCCAGCCACCGGCATAGAAAGGTAAACATTAATCTCTGCGTTTTCTCCAGTTTCTTACGTAGGCTTGCTACCTGCATGATCATGGATGCCACCTCAAGCCAACAATCCTCTGCAAGCAAACAATTGCCACATCGGAACTCTGAGGGATTCAGTTTGTCCTGAAACAGAGCATAGTAGATACATCTCCTGAAACAAAGCATAGTAGATACAGATCCTGAAACAAAGAGTAGTAGATACAGATCCTGAAACAAAGAGTAGTAGATACAGATCCTGAAACAAAGAGTAGTAGAAACAGATCCTGAAACAAAGAGTAGTAGATACAGATCCTGAAACAAAGCATAGTAGATACAGATCCTGAAACAAAGCGTAGTAGATACAGATCCTGAAACAAAGCGTAGTAGATACAGATCCTGAAACAAAGAGTAGTAGATATAGATCCTGAAACAAAGAGTAGTAGATACAGATCCTGAAACAAAGAGTAGTAGATACAGATCCTGAAACAAAGAGTAGTAGATATAGATCCTGAAACAAAGAGTAGTAGATACAGATCCTGAAACAAAGAGTAGTAGATACAGATCCTGAAACAAAGCGTAGTAGATACAGATCCTGAAACAAAGAGTAGTAGATACAGATCCTGAAACAAAGAGTAGTAGATACAGATCCTGAAACAAAGAGTAGTAGATACAGATCCTGAAACAAAGAGTAGTGGATACAGATCCTGAAACAAAGAGTAGTAGATACAGATCCTGAAACAAAGCGTAGTAGATACAGATCCTGAAACAAAGAGTAGTAGATACAGATCCTGAAACAAAGAGTAGTAGATACAGATCCTGAAACAAAGAGTAGTAGATACAGATCCTACAGCGCTGGAACCAGTCATCCACTTCTCCAGACAAAGAGGGCTCCATTGGAAAACTCATCTGGGACTAACTGCGTTAGCTTGATGGCTAGCGTTAGCATCTTAGCTTGTTATGTTATGTATAGATGTTGTTATGTTGTTGACTACAGTTGTAATCTATAGATGATATGTTGTTGATTACACTTTTTCCCAGAAGAAGCCAATCAAGTGCATCCGTGCAGTGAGAAGTTATTCATTGTAGTATAAACTCAATGACACTCAACATCCGTCTGTGTGTGTGTGTGTGTGTGTGTGTGTGTGTGTGTGTGTGTGTGTGTGTGTGTGTGTGTGTGTGTGTGTGTGTGTGTGTGTGTGTGTGTGTGTGTGTGTGTGTGTGTGTGTGTGTGTGTGTGTGTGTGTGTGTGTGTGTGTGTTTAGAGGTCAGTTAGACTAGGGAGCCCACACGGACAGGCAGGGGTAAAGGGAAGACCATGAGAACACACCACACCCTCTAGACAAGGCCGGTCTAGTGACTGGCGCTCACTGTGTTTACTCTGGCTAATCTAGGCCAAATCTTTCTCTTGTATTCAGAGTCTGTAAGCATCTATGGTTGGAATGTGCACCCCAGATAGGCTTGTACAGGTTCATTCCAAACAGGCCCAGATCAGGCACAATGCACCAACACACACCAACGCACAACTTTAGATTTTTTAAAGACAGATAGCTAAAGACAGATAGCTACGTACCACATACTTTGGCAGATAGTTTTCAATGTAAAAAAAAAATGCAACAAAAAATGTCTAAAAAACTATACAGGCTCATTGATCAGGCTGAGTGTGAGTCAGCACTGCTATAACCGTGTGCAATGTTTAAAATTTAAAAAAAATTAAAGGCTGGTTAAAAGGCTTGTGGAAAGGCTGGTTGAAAAGCTGGTTAAAAGGCTGGTTGAAAAGCTGGTTAAAAGGCTGGTTGAAAAGCTGGTTAAAAGGCTGGTTGAAAGGCTGGTTGAAAGGCTGGTTGAAAGGCTGGTTGAAAGGCTGGTAGAAAGGATGGTTGAAAGGCTGGTTGAAAGGCTGGTTGAAAGACTGGTTGAAAGTGTGTATGTGCCCTCTCAATCCTCTAATCCCATGTCCATCCCTCTTAGTCCTCTAATCCCATGTCCATCCCTCTAAATCCTCTAATCCCATGCCCATCCCTCTCAATCCTCTAATCCCATGTCTATCCCTCTCAATCCTCTAATCCCATGTCCATCCCTCTTAGTCCTCTAATCCCATGTCCATCCCTCTCGCCCTCTAATCCCATGTCCATCCCTCTCAGTCCTCTAATCCCATGTCCATCCCTCTCAATCCTCTAATCCCATATCTATCCCTCTCAATCCTCTAATCCCATGTCTATCCCTCTCAGTCCTCTAATCCCATGTCCATCCCTCTCAACCTCTAATCCCATGTCCATCCCTCTTAGTCCTCTAATCCCATGTCCATCCCTCTTAGTCCTCTAATCCCATGTCCATCCCTCTCAATCCTCTAATCCCATGCCCATCCCTCTCAATCCTCTAATCCCATGTCTATCCCTCTCAATCCTCTAATCCCATGTCCATCCCTCTTAGTCCTCTAATCCCATGTCCATCCCTCTCGCCCTCTAATCCCATGTCCATCTCTCTCAATCCTCTAATCCCATGTCCATCCCTCTTAGTCCTCTAATCCCATGTCCATCCCTCTCAGTCCTCTAATCCCATGTCCATCCCTCTCAGCCCTCTAATCCCATGTTCTTCCCTCTTAGTCCTCACATCCCTCTCAGTCCTCTAATCCCATGTCCATCTCTCTCAGTCCTCACATCCCTCTCAATCCTCTAATCCCCTGTCCATCTCTCTCAGTCCTCTAATCCCATGTCCATCCCTCTCAGTCCTCTAATCCCATGTCCATCCCTCTCAGTCCTCTAATCCCATGTCCATCTCTCTCAGTCCTCTAATCCCATGTCCATACCTCTTAGTCCTCTAATCCCATGTCCATCCCTCTCAATCCTCTAATCCCATGTCCATCCCTCTTAGTCCTCTCATCCCATGTCCATCCCTCTTAGTCCTCTAATCCCATGTCCATACCTCTTAGTCCTCTAATCCCATGTCCATCCCTCTCAGTCCTCTAATCCCATGTCCATCCCTCTCAGTCCTCTAATCCCATGTCCATCCTTCTCAGTCCTCACATCCCTCAGCCACATAATGACAGCAAGCCAACCAGGTGATGGAGTGGGGAGAGGGTCAAATCAAATCCCTGGGTGGGAGGTATTCTAAGTAACCCCTTCTTATCTTTGTTCTTCAAACCCACAAAAAAAATTATGATATCTAACTACCTAATAAACAATGGTATCTAACTACAGAGACTTGTATGTCCAGCCTTTGAGTTGTGGCCCACCCTTGACAATGTGCTCTTGAAATATATACTGAACAAAAATATAAGCGCAACACGCAACAATTTCAAAGATTTTATTACAGTTCATATAAGGAAATCAGTCAAATGAAATAAATTCATTACGCCCTAATCCATGGATTTCACATGACTGGGAATACAGATATGCATCTGTTGGTCACACATACTTTAAAAATATGGGCCTCACAATGGGCCTCAGGACCTCATCATGGTATCTCTGTGCATTATTGCCATTGGTTAAAAAAAACTCCCTAAAACGACGTTGGAGGCGGCTTATGGTAGAGAAATTAACCCTATAACCATGCGGAATTAACACTGTAACCACGCGGAATTAACACTGTAACCATGTGGAATTAACCCTGTAACCACATGGAATTAACACTGTAACCACGTGGAATTAACCCTGTAACCACATGGAATTAACACTGTAACCATGTGGAATTAACCCTGTAACCACATGGAATTAACACTGTAACCACGTGGAATTAACCCTGTAACCACGTGGAATTAACCCTGTAACCACATGGAATTAATCCTGTAACCATGTGGAATTAACCCTGTAACCACATGGAATTAATCCTGTAACCATGTGGAATTAACCCTGTAACCATGTGGAATTAATCCTGTAACCATGTGGAATTAACCCTGTAACCATGTGGAATTAACCCTGTCACCATGTGGAATTAACCCTGTAACCATGTGGAATTAATGCTGTCACCATTAGGAATTAACCCTGTAACCATGTGGAATTAACCCTGTCACCATGTGGAATTAACCCTGTAACCATGTGGAATTAACCCTGTAACCATGTGGAATTAGCCCTGTAACCACGTGGAATTAACCCTGTCACCATGTGGAATTAACCCTGTAACCACGTGGAATTAACCCTGTAACCACATGGAATTAATCCTGTAACCATGTGGAATTAACCCTGTAACCATGTGGAATTAATGCTGTCACCATTAGGAATTAACCCTGTAACCATGTGGAATTAACCCTGTCACCATGTGGAATTAACCCTGTAACCATGTGGAATTAACCCTGTAACCATGTGGAATTAGCCCTGTAACCACGTGTAATTAACCCTGTCACCATGTGGAATTAGCCCTGTAACCACGTGGAATTAACCCTGTCACCATGTGGAATTAATCCTGTAACCATGTGGAATTAACCCTGTAACCATGTGGAATTAATGCTGTCACCATTAGGAATTAACCCTGTAACCATGTGGAATTAACCCTGTCACCATGTGGAATTAACCCTGTAACCATGTGGAATTAACCCTGTAACCATGTGGAATTAGCCCTGTAACCACGTGGAATTAACCCTGTCACCATGTGGAATTAGCCCTGTAACCACGTGGAATTAACCCTGTCACCATGTGGAATTAACCCTGTCACCATGTGGAATTAACCCTGTAACCATGTGGAATTAACCCTGTAACCACATGGAATTAACACTGTAACCACGTGGAATTAACCCTGTAACCATGTGGAATTAATGCTGTCACCATTAGGAATTAACCCTGTAACCATGTGGAATTAACCCTGTCACCATGTGGAATTAACCCTGTAACCATGTGGAATTAACCCTGTAACCACGTGGAATTAACCCTGTAACCACATGGAATTAATCCTGTAACCATGTGGAATTAACCCTGTAACCATGTGGAATTAATGCTGTCACCATTAGGAATTAACCCTGTAACCATGTGGAATTAACCCTGTCACCATGTGGAATTAACCCTGTAACCATGTGGAATTAACCCTGTAACCATGTGGAATTAGCCCTGTAACCACGTGGAATTAACCCTGTCACCATGTGGAATTAGCCCTGTAACCACGTGGAATTAACCCTGTCACCATGTGGAATTAACCCTGTAACCACACGAAATTAATGTGGAACAAATCGTTGTTCATCTATAATATGAAGTGAATCTAAGAGATCAGGTTGCCCTGAGGGGAAACATTAACATCTTCAGCTGATACCAGGTCTCCATAGCAAATGTTGAACGTGTACAAACAGAACATCATGTGACCAGATGTTTGTACTATAAACACAATCTCCAGGCCTGCAGAGAATCCTTTAGAACACACAGAACACATGCCAAGAGAGCATAGAAAACACTAAGGTAGAATGTTTTTCTGGTATTTTACAAATGTTTTATCCCAAGAATAAATTACTCCCCCCTGAGTAATATGGTATTTCCCACCGAAACAGGAAGTGTCATTGACAAGAATAATAAAGCATATAAATAGGCCTATGTATGGATGAAAGTCCATAGATGTAGCTAGCTATGTGCTCTCTTGGGTAAATAAATGAAGCTCCAGTAGGCTAATCTGTTGGAGTGTGGACTGTATTAATGTACCCTATTGTACTATACTGTATTATAGGGTCTGGGATTACCCATATCATTCAAACCATGATAAAGCAGGGAGAGAACAGGTGATTCTGGTGCAGCACATGCAGCATACAAAGTTACAAGTATAGGCTAGCGAATTAGATTTTAATTTTGAAAAATAACAGGGCCTCATTGTTTAATTAGTAGGCAGACGCATGTACACCTTTCATAATATTTACACTATTGTTATTAGCATACATCTTCTTTCTCTCTCTATTGTTGCTTCATTCCTTCCTCTCTTTCAACAGTTAAATTAGATAAGTGTTGTTGTCCTTATCTTCATCATTGTAATGACATGCTTGAATTATATAGGACTAGAATTAGATGCAGAAGGCTTTCACTTCTCTTCACGAAGATTGAATGGTTATGGGTCTGAATGGTTATGGGTCTGAATTAATAACTGCTATAGTCTACCACCATCTGAATGGTTCTGGGTCTGAATTAATAACTGCTATAGTCTACCACCATCTGAATGGTTATGGGTCTGAATTAATAACTGCTATAGTCTACCACCATCTGAATGGTTATGGGTCTGAATGGTTATGGGTCTGAATTAATAACTGCTATAGTCTACCACCATCTGAATGGTTCTGGGTCTGAATTAATAACTGCTATAGTCTACCACCATCTGAATGGTTATGGGTCTGAATTAATAACTGCTATATTCTACCACCATCTGAATGATTATGGGTCTGAATGGTTATGGGTCTGAATGGTTATGGGTCTGAATTAATAACTGCTATAGTCTACCACTATCTGAATGGTTATGGGTCTGAATGGTTATGGGTCTGAATGGTTATGGGTCTGAATGGTTATGGGTCTGAATGGTTATGGGTCTGAATTAATAACTGCTATAGTCTACCACCATCTGAATGGTTATGGGTCTGAATGGTTATGGGTCTGAATTAATAACTGCTATAGTCTACCACCATCTGAATGGTTATGGGTCTGAATTAATAACTGCTATAGTCTACCACCATCTGAATGGTTATGGGTCTGAATTAATAACTGCTATAGTCTACCACCATCTGAATGGTTATGGGTCTGAATTAATAACTGCTATAGTCTACCACCATCTGAATGGTTATGGGTCTGAATTAATAACTGCTATAGTCTACCACCATCTGAATGATTATGGGTCTGAATGGTTATGGGTCTGAATGGTTATGGGTCTCAATTAATAACTGCTATAGTCTACCACCATCTGAATGGTTATGGGTCTGAATGGTTATGGGTCTGAATTAATAACTGCTATAGTCTACCACCATCTGAATGGTTATGGGTCTGAATGGTTATGGGTCTGAATTAATAACTGCTATAGTCTACCACTATCTGAATGGTTATGGGTCTGAATGGTTATGGGTCTGAATTAATAACTGCTATAGTCTACCACCATCTGAATGGTTATGGGTCTGAATTAATAACTGCTATAGTCTACCACCATCTGAATGGTTATGGGTCTGAATTAATAACTGCTATAGTCTACCACCATCTGAATGGTTATGGGTCTGAATGGTTATGGGTCTGAATTAATAACTGCTATAGTCTACCACCATCTGAATGGTTATGGGTCTGAATTAATAACTGCTATAGTCTACCACCATCTGAATGGTTATGGGTCTGAATGGTTATGGGTCTGAATTAATAACTGCTATGGCCTACCACCATCTGAATGGTTATGGGTCTGAATGGTTATGGGTCTGAATTAATAACTGCTATAGTCTACCACCATCTGAATGGTTATGGGTCTGAATGGCTATGGGTCTGAACTAATAACTGCTATAGTCTACCACCATCTGAATGGTTATGGGTCTGAATGGTTATGGGTCTGAATTAATAACTGCTATAGTCTACCACCATCTGAATGGTTATGGGTCTGAATGGTTATGGGTCTGAATGGTTATGGGTCTGAATTAATAACTGCTATAGTCTACCACCATCTGAATGGTTATGGGTCTGAATGGTTATGGGTCTGAATGGTTATGGGTCTGAATTAATAACTGCTATAGCCTACCACCATCTGAATGGTTATGGGTCTGAATGGTTATGGGTCTGAACTAATAACTGCTATAGCCTACCGTCATAGCAAATTTCGCTATTCTTTCAAACTATTGGCAGCTGTATTTAACATTCAGAAAACAAGACAGTCCCTCTTCGAATAGTCTATTAGTATTCTAGTCTAGCTTTTCCTGCATGGGACTCAGAGAGTTAAGAAGTGTTTTAAAGGAGAGGCCAGCAGAGAACAGGTGAGTGGGTATTGGACAAGAGACAGAGGTTATCCTAGAGCTAAGGGGTGTTTTAAAGGAGAGGCCAGCGGAGAACAGGTGAGTGGGTATTGGACAAGAGACAGAGGTTATCCTAGAGCTAAGGGGTGTTTTAAAGGAGAGGCCAGCGGAGAACAGGTGAGTGGGTATTGGACAAGAGACAGAGGTTATCCTAGAGCTAAGGGGTGTTTTAAAGGAGAGGCCAGCGGAGAACAGGTGAGTGGGTATTGGACACGAGACAGAGGTTATCCTAGAGCTAAGGGGTGTTTTAAAGGAGAGGCCAGCGGAGAACAGGTGAGTGGGTATTGGACACGAGACAGAGGTTATCCTAGAGCTAAGGGATGTTTTAAAGAAGAGGCCAGCGGAGAACAGGTGAGTGTGTATTGGACAAGAGACAGAGGTTATCCTAGAGCTAAGGGGTGTTTTAAAGGAGAGGCCAGCGGAGAACAGGTGAGTGTGTATTGGACAAGAGACAGAGACTATCCTAGAGTTAAGAAGTGTTTTAAAGGAGAGGCCAGTGGAGAACAGGTGAGTGTGTATTGGACAAGAGCGAACCTATAAGCTAGGAGCGTATTATGCATAACCCATCATTCATCAGCTAAATATAAGGTTACTACTGCATTGAATGTATTACCTGAAAGACCGAGTCTACGACATCAAAATATACAGTAACGTTCAGAAATTATTCAGTGAGTTAACTGCCTTGTCCAGGGGCAGAACGACAGATTTTTACCGAGTCAGCTTGGGTATTTGATCCAGCAACCTTTTGGTTACTGGCCCAACGCTCTAACAAATAGGCTACCTGCCGTCCCAAATTTCACTAGGCTACCTGCCACCCCCCATTTCAGACCATGCTGTTCATATAAATAATTTACCGGTTTCTCACAGTTATTTAACCCACGAAAAGAGAGTGGTTTTGGGCAGTAAATCCCAGGAAATCTCAGTAACCGGGTTCCCTCAATCATAGAACACACATACCAAGAACATCACTAATCTCAGGACCCCTCTGCAGGTGGATCCTGGACTTCCTCACGGGCCGCCCACAAGTGGTGAGGCTAGGCAACAACACATCAGCCACACTGATCCTCAAAATGGGAGGCTCTCAGGGGTGCATGCTTACTCCCCTTCTGTTCTCCCTCTCTCATCTTAAGGTACACGGTACTGGACTCGTCTAAAGGGAACCGGTACGGGTCTTATCTTAAGGTACACGGTATGGGACTCGTCTGAAGGTACCCGGTACGGGCCTCATCTTAAGGTACCCGGAACGGGTCTCATCTGTAGGTACCGGTACAAGACTCATCTGAAGGTACCCGGTACGGGACTCGTCTGAAGGTACACGGTACGGATATCGTCTGAAGGTACCCGGTAAGAGACTTGTCTGAAGATACCCGGTACGGAACTCGTCTAAAGGTACACGGTACGGGAATCGTCTGAAGGTACCCGGTACGAGACTTGTCTGAAGGTACCCGGTATGGTACTCGTCTGAAGGTACCCGGTACGGTACTCGTCTAAAGGGAACCGGTACGGGTCTCATCTTAGGGTACACGGTATGGGACTCGTCTGAAGGTACCCGGTACGGATCTCATCTTAAGGTACCCTGTACGGGTCTCATCTGTAGGTACCCGGTACAAGACTCGTCTGAAGGTACCCAGTACGGTACTCGTCTGAAGGTACCCGGTACGTGACTCGTCTGAAGGTACCCGGTACGGATCTCATCTTAAGGTACCCTGTACGGGTCTCATCTGTAGGTACCCGGTACAAGACTCGTCTGAAGGTACCCAGTACGGTACTCGTCTGAAGGTACACGGTACGGGATTCGTCTGAAGGTATCCGGTAAGGGTCTCATATTAAGGTACACGGTATGGGTCTCATCTGTAGGTGTTCGGTACAAGACTCGTCTGAAGGTACCCGGTACGGGAATAGTCTGAAGGTACACGGTATGGGAATCGTCTGAAGGTACCCGGTAAGAGACTTGTCTGAAGGTACCCGGTACGTGACTCGTCTGAAGGTACCCGGTACGTGACTCGTCTGAAGGTACCCGGTACGGGACTCGTCTGAAGGTACCCGGTACGGGACTCGTCTGAATGTACCCGGTACGGGATTCATCTGAAGGTACCCGGTACGGGACTCGTCTGAAGGTACACGGTACGTGACTCGTCTGAAGGTACCCGGTACGTGACTCGTCTGAAGGTACCCGGTACGGGACTCGTCTGAATGTACCCGGTACGGGATTCATCTGAAGGTACCCGGTACGGGACTCGTCTGAAGGTACACGGTACGTGACTCGTCTGAAGGTACCCGGTACGGGACTCGTCTGAATGTACCCGGTACGGGATTCATCTGAAGGTACCCGGTACGGGACTCGTCTGAAGGTACACGGTACGTGACTCGTCTGAAGGTACCCGGTACGGGACTCGTCTGAAGGTACCCGGTACGGGACTCGTCTGAAGGTACCCGGTACGGGACTCGTCTGAAGGTACCCGGTACGGGCCTCATCTGAAGGTTGTGTAAAAAAAATATACATATATATTTCATGAGCTTTCGTAGATCTCCTAGAGATAACAAACACTTCAAAACCTTGTTACTAATGATTTATTTTTTTACTGTCTTCATGCCATTTTGTCAATGTGTTAGTCAATGCGTTTCTCTGTAGTAAATGTGTGTTATCGATCTGTGTTTAATAAGGAAAACATATCCCACAGCAGGTTACATGGTACAATGATTATCTACACTATACTTGCTTGCTTTGTCATGAACTGAAATTAGGCAAACTATTAGAATTTTAGTAACCAGGAAATGGCGGAACGATTTTTGCATAGTGCATCTTTAAAAATGAAGATACTGCACAATAGCTTCATTAGTTGAGACAACAAATAATTTTTATAGTGCAGTAACCGTGTGCTAAAAAAAGATATTGCTATGTTCTAATGTCAGGGTGAGTGTGCAGCACACACACACATAACACTCTTCAACTGTTTACCACTTATACAGGAATAGCAGGACCAACAACACCCTTATCAGAGCAAAGAGACGTAATGTGGTGTTGCTGCTGTGTGGGGGAGATGGAAGCCAGCTGGTATCTAACCCTCTGTCTGAGTTCCAGATGGCTCCCCTATCCTCGATGGGTCCTGGTCAACAATAGTACATAGCTAACCCTCTGTCTGAGTTTGTGATTCCCCCCCCCTATCCTCGATGGGTCCTGGTCAACAGTAGAATATAGCTAACCCTCTGTCTGAGTTCCTGTTGCCCCCCTATCCTCGATGGGTCCTGGTCAACAGTAGTACATAGCTAACCCTCTGTCTGAGTTCGTGATTCCCCCCCTATCCTCGATGGGTCCTGGTCAACAGTAGTACATAGCTAACCCTCTGTCTGAGTTCCAGATGGCCCCCCTATCCTCGATGGGTCCTGGTCAACAGTAGTACATAGCTAACCCTCTGTCTGAGTTCCTGTTGCCCCCCCTATCCTCGATGGGTCCTGGTCAACAGTAGTACATAGCTAACCCTCTGTCTGAGTTCCTGATGGCCCCCCTATCCTCGATGGGTCCTGGTCAACAATAGTACTTAGCTAACCCTCTGTCTGAGTTCCAGATGACCCCCCTATCCTCGATGGGTCCTGGTCAACAATAGTACATAGCTAACCCTCTGTCTGAGTTCCTGTTGCCCCCCCTATCCTCGATGGGTCCTGGTCAACAATAGTACATAGCTAACCCTCTGTCTGAGTTCCAGATGGCCCCCCTATCCTCGATGGGTCCTGGTCAACAGTAGTACATAGCTAACCCTCTGTCTGAGTTCCTGATGGCCCCCCTATCCTCGATGGGTCCTGGTCAACAGTAGTACATAGCTAACCCTCTGTCTGAGTTCCTGATGGCCCCCCTATCCTCGATGGGTCCTGGTCAACAGTAGTACATAGCTAACCTTGTTCCCTTAGTTATCTCTAACTAATATGTACTGTTCCCTCAGTTATCTCATAGTATCAAATATCTTATTTTATGTGCCATAGCAGTGTATCCTTGAACAGAAGCTATGCCAATCAGAGTTGATGGAATGTTTAACTATAACATATACTTACAGTACATAAGGCAGTGAAGGCCTTGACAACAAGATCACTGGAACACGGTGCCTATAAACCCGTCAGGCAGGTATACATTGATACAACATAATGCATAGGGTATAGAGTACAAACCCTTTAAACTAGCCAAGCAGTAGAGGATGTCTACTATATTTAAACTAAGAAACATTCATATCAACCTCAGTATGGTCAAATTCAACTGACAAATAAGCATGGCTCCACCATTGAAGACTGGAATCCATCCATTCTGTAAAAATAAAAAAAATTTAAAAAAAATGAATAACTCTTTCTGATTCCAGACAATATGAGTAAGGGTATTAAAATGGAGTGGTGATTGGTTGGAAGGGTTTGAATGGTAGAGTGGTGATTGGTTGGAAGGGTTTGAATGGTAGAGTGGTGATTGGTTGGAAGGGTTTGAATGGTAGAGTGGTGATTGGTTGGAAGGGTTTTCATGGTAGAGCAGTGATTGGTTGGAAGGGTTTAAATGGTAGAGCGGTGATTGGTTGGAAGGGTTTTCATGGTAGAGTGGTGATTGGTTGGAAGGGTTTTCATGGTAGAGTGGTGATTGGTTGGAAGGGTTTTCATGGTAGAGTGGTGATTGGTTGGAAGGGTTTTCATGGTAGAGTGGTGATTGGTTGGAAGGGTTTGAATGGTAGAGTGGTGATTGGTTGGAAGGGTTTTCATGGTAGAGTGGTGATTGGTTGGAAGGGTTTTCATGGTAGAGCGGTGATTGGTTGGAAGGGTTTTAATGGTAGAGTGGTGATTGGTTGGAAGAGTTTGAATGGTAGAGCGGTGATTGGTTGGAAGGGTTTGAATGGTAGAGTGGTGATTGGTTGCAAGGGTTTTAATGGTAGAGTGGTGATTGGTTGGAAGGGTTTTAATGGTAGAGTGGTGATTGGTTGGAAGGGTTTGCATGGTAGAGCGGTGATTGGTTGGAAGGGTTTTCATGGTAGAGTGGTGATTGGTTGGAAGGGTTTGAATGGTAGAGCGGTGATTGGTTGGAAGGGTTTGAATGGTAGAGCGGTGATTGGTTGGAAGGGTTTGAATGGTACAGCGGTGATTGGTTGGAAGGGTTTTCATGGTGGACTGGTGATTGGTTGGAAGGGTTTTCATGGTGGACTGGTGATTGGTTGGAAGGGTTTTCATGGTGGACTGGTGATTGGTTGGAAGGGTTTTCATGGTGGACTGGTGATTGGTTGGAAGGGTTTTCATGGTGGACTGGTGATTGGTTGGAAGGGTTTTCATGGTGGACTGGTGATTGGTTGGAAGGGTTTTCATGGTGGACTGGTGATTGGTTGGAAGGGTTTTCATGGTGGACTGGTGATTGTGTAACGGCTTTCTTCCTGGGAAGGAGAGGCGGACCAAAATGCAGCGTGGTTAGAGTTCATGTTATTTTAATAAGGTAACTCAACATGAACAGAATACAAAACAATAAACGTGAAAACCGAAACAGTCCTAACTGGTGCAGAAAACACAAAGACAGGAAACAGACAAACTAGACACACAACATAGAATGTCCACCCAGCTCACGTCCTGACCAACACTAAAACAAGGAAAACACACAGCCAATAAAAAGCCAGCCTTGATGCAACAATCTGCAATGTAGCACTGGACACAAACACACTACACCCCCAGGGCCACACCTACACACTGAGACGAGGAACTACGCCCTAGGAGCCCGCTCAAATCCTTCATCTGGAATGGGGGGAGGGAGAAAGAGAGAGGGAAGGGAGGGGGATGCACAAACCTGCCCCTCACGCCTGGCTGCCCCTCAATGACAACTGACTTCAGATAGGAACAATAACAGAGGTGTCTTGTCTGGCTTCCATTCAGCCCAGGATTTTATACAGCCCAGAGACACTCCCTGCCATTCTGGCTATTCATATGGCCTCTGTGGTAGCTAAATAGTGGAGGGTCAGGCATCAAAGCAGGGGGTCGGTGACCATTTTGGATCCAACAACTGCTCAGTCAAACAAACCACTTCCTAACAACTTCCAATATGTTATTCCAGTACACTGCTCAGTCCCAAACTGAGTCTGTTCTTCACTCCTTCTCAAATCAAACTTTATTTGTCACATACAACAAGTGTAAGCCTTAATGTGAAATGCTTACTTACAAGCCCTCGTTGTACCACTACATAGGGAATAGGGCTCTGGTCTAAAGTAGTACCACTACGGCTCCATATGGCTCTACCTCTCTCTGCTTGTTGTCTGTCACATTGCTCCATATGGCTCTACCTCTCTCTGCTTGTTGTCTGTCACATGGCTCCATATGGCTCTACCTCTCTGCTTGTTGCCTGTCACATGGCTCCATATGGCTCTACCTCTACCTCTCTCTGCTTGTTGTCTGTCACATGGCTCCATATGGCTCTACCTCTCTCTGCTTGTTGCCTGTCACATGGCTCCATATGGCTCTACCTCTCTCTGCTTGTTGCCTGTCACATGGCTCCATATGGCTCTACCTCTACCTCTCTCTGCTTGTTGTCTGTCACATGGCTCCATGTGGCTCTACCTCTCTCTGCTTGTTGCCTGTCACATGGCTCCATATGACTCTACCTCTACCTCTCTCTGCTTGTTGCCTGTCACATGGCTCCATATGGCTCTACCTCTACCTCTCTCTCTGCTTGTTGCCTGTCACATGGCTCCATATGGCTCTACCTCTACCTCTCTCTCTGCTTGTTGCCTGTCACATGGCTCCATATGGCTCTACCTCTCTCTGCTTGTTGTCTGTCACATGGCTCCATGTGGCTCTCCTCTCTCTGCTTGTTTTCTGTCACATGGCTCCATATGGCTCTACCTCTACCTCTCTCTGCTTTTTTCCTGTCACATGGCTCCATATGGCTCTACCTCTCTCTGCTTGTTGCCTGTCACATGGCTCCATATGGATCTACCTCTGCTTGTTGTCTGTCACATGGCTCCATATGGATCTACCTCTCTCTCTGCTTGTTGCCTGTCACATGGCTCCATATGGCTCTACCTCTCTCTGCTTGTTGCCTGTCACATGGCTCCATGTGGCTCTACCTCTCTCTCTGCTTGTTGTCTGTCACATGGCTCTGCCTCTCTCTGCTTGTTGTCTGTCACATGGCTCCATATGGCTCTACCTCTACCTCTCTCTCTGCTTGTTGCCTGTCACATGGCTCCATATGTCTCTACCTCTCTCTGCTTGTTGCCTGTCACATGGCTCCATATGGCTCTACCTCTCTCTGCTTGTTGCCTGTCACATGGCTCCATACGGCTCTACCTCTCTCTGCTTGTTGTCTGTCACATGGCTACATATGGCTCTACCTCTACCTCTCTCTGCTTGTTGCCTGTCACATGGCTACATATGGCTCTACCTCTCTCTGCTTGTTGCCTGTCACATGGCTCCATATGGCTCTACCTCTACCTCTCTCTGCTTGTTGCCTGTCACATGGCTCCATATGGCTCTACCTCTCTCTGCTTGTTGTCTGTCACATGGCGCCATATGGCTCTACCTCTCTCTGCTTGTTGTCTGTCACATGGCTCCATATGGCTCTACCTCTCTCTGCTTGTTGTCTGTCACCTGGCTCCATATGGCTCTACCTCTACCTCTCTCTGCTTGTTGTCTGTCACATGGGTCCATATGGCTCTACCTCTCTCTGCTTGTTGTCTGTCACATGGCTCCATATGGCTCTACCTCTCTCTGCTTGTAGCCTGTCACATGGCTCCATATGTCTCTACCTCTACCTCTCTCTGCTTGTTGCCTGTCACATGGCTCCATATGGCTCTACCTCTACCTCTCTCTGCTTGTTGCCTGTCACATGGCTCCATATGTCTCTACCTCTACCTCTCTCTGCTTGTTGCCTGTCACATGGCTCCATATGTCTCTACCTCTACCTCTCTCTGCTTGTTGCCTGTCACATGGCTCCGTATGGCTCTACCTCTCTCTGCTTTTTGCCTGTCACATGGCTCCATATGTCTCTACCTCTCTCTGCTTGTTGCCTGTCACATGGCTCCATATGTCTCTACCTCTACCTCTCTCTGCTTGTTGCCTGTCACATGGCTCCGTATGGCTCTACCTCTCTCTGCTTGTTGTCTGTCACATGGCTCCATATGGCTCTACCTCTCTCTGCTTGTTGCCTGTCACATGGCTCCATATGTCTCTACCTCTACCTCCCTCTGCTTGTTGCCTGTCACATGGCTCCATATGTCTCTACCTCTACCTCTCTCTGCTTGTTGCCTGTCACATGGCTCCATATGGCTCTACCTCTACCTCTCTCTGCTTGTTGCCTGTCACATGGCTCCATATGTCTCTACCTCTACCTCTCTCTGCTTGTTGCCTGTCACATGGCTCCATATGTCTCTACCTCTACCTCTCTCTGCTTGTTGCCTGTCACATGGCTCCGTATGGCTCTACCTCTACCTCTCTCTGCTTGTTGCCTGTCACATGGCTCCATATGTCTCTACCTCTACCTCTCTCTGCTTGTTGCCTGTCACATGGCTCCATATGGCTCTACCTCTACCTCTCTCTGCTTGTTGCCTGTCACATGGCTCCATATGTCTCTACCTCTACCTCTCTCTGCTTGTTGCCTGTCACATGGCTCCATATGTCTCTACCTCTACCTCTCTCTGCTTGTTGCCTGTCACATCGCTCCGTATGGCTCTACCTCTACCTCTCTCTGCTTGTTGCCTGTCACATGGCTCCATATGTCTCTACCTCTACCTCTCTCTGCTTGTTGCCTGTCACATGGCTCCATATGTCTCTACCTCTACCTCTCTCTGCTTGTTGCCTGTCACATGGCTCCGTATGGCTCTACCTCTAACTCTTTCTGCTTGTTGCCTGTCACATGGCTCCGTATGGCTCTACCTCTAACTCTCTCTGCTTGTTGTCTGTGACATAGCTCCGTATGGCTCTACCTTCATTGATGTATACAGAGAAGAGAGTCGGTCCAAGAATTGAACCCTGTGTCACCCCCATAGAGACTGCCAGAGGTGCGGACAGCAGACTCTCCGATTTGACACACTGAACTCTATCAGAGAAGTAGTTGGTGAACCAGGCGAGGCAGTCATTTGAGAAACCAAGGCTGTCGAGTCTGCCGATGAGGATGTGGTGATTGACAGAGTCTAAAGCCTTGGCCAGATCAATGAGTACGGCTGCCAGTAATGTTTCTTATCGATGGCAGTTAAGATATCGTTTAGGACCTTGAGCGTGGCTGAGGTGCACCAATGACCAGCTCTGAAACCAGATTGCATAGCTGAGAGGGTATGGTGATATTCGAAATGGTCAGTAAACGATTTGTTGACTTGGCTTTCGAAGACCTTAGAAAGGCAGGGTAGGATAGATATAGGTCTGTAGCAGTTTGGGTCAAGAGTGTCCCCCCCCCTTTGAAGAGGGGGATGACTGCAGCCGCTTTCCAATCTTTGGGAATCTCAGACGACACGAATGAGAGGTTGAACAGGCTAGTAATAGGGGTGGCAACAATTTCAGCAGATAATTTTAGGAAGAAAGGGTCCAGATTGGAAGGTGGAAAGCATGGCCAGCCGTAGAAAAATGCTAATTGACATTGTGGATTTATCAGTGTTGACAGTGTTTCCTATCCTCAGTGCAGTGGGCAGCTGGGGGGAGGTGTTCTTATTCTCCATGGACTTTACAGTGTCCCGGAACTTTTTTGAGTTAGTGTTGCAGGAGGCAAATTTCTGCTTGAAAAAGCTAGCCTTGGCTCTTCTAACTGCCTGTGTATAATGGTTTCTAGCTTCCCTGAAAAGTTGCATATCACGGGGGCTGTTCGATGCTAATGCAGAACACAATAGGATGTTTTTGTGTTGGTTAAGGGCAGTCATGTCTGGGGAGAACAAAGAGCTTCATCTGTTCCTGGTTCTAAATTTCTCGAATTGGGCATGCTTATTTAAGATGGTTAGGAAGACATTTAAAAAAATAATAACCAGGCATCCTCTACTGACGGGATGAGATCAATATACTTCCAGGATACCCCGGCCAGGTCCATTAGAAAGGCCTGCTCGCTGAAGTGTTTCAGGGAGCGTTTGACAGTGATGAGTGATGACCGCTGACCCATGTTTACGGCTTTGGGGAGGTACCTGGTAGGTTCATTGATCATTTGTGTGAGATTGAGGGCATAAATCTTAGATTGTAGGATGGCTGGGGTGTCAAGTATGTTCCAGTTTAGGTCGCCTAGCAGCATGAGCTCTGAAGATAGATGGGGGGCAATCAGTTCACATATGGTGTCCAGGGCACAGCTGGGGGCAGAGGGTGGTCTATAGCAAGCGGCAACGGTGAGAGACTTGTTTTTAGAGAGGTGGAATTTTGAAAGTAGAAGTTCAAATTGTTTGGGTACAGACCTGGATAGTAGGACAGAACTCTGCAGGCTATCTTTGCAGTAGATTGCAACACCGCCCCCTTTGGCAGTTCTATCTTGTCTGAAAATGTTGAAGTTTGGGATGAAAATGTCAGAATTTTTGGTGGTCTTCCTAAGCCAGGATTCAGACACAGCTAGAACATCCAACTTGATTGGAGTCCACCTGCGGTAAATTCAATTGATTGGATATGATTTGGAAAGGCACACACCTGTCTATATAAGGTCCCACAGTTGACAGGGCATGTCAGAGCAAAAACCAAACCAAGCCATGAGGTTGAAGGAATTGTCCGTAGAGCTCAGAGACAGGATTGTGAAGAGGCACAGATCTGGGGAAGGGAACCAAAACATTTCTGTACCCCAAGAATACAGTGGTCTCCATCATTCTTAAAAGGAAGAAGTTTGGAACCATCAATTTGATTTATCTCCTAATGTATTGCACAAGTTAACTGCAGGTATGTACTTAAGAAGCTAAAAATATTCAAATGCATTGAAAAACTTCAAATAAATAATTTCAACACTTTAGAAAAAGAAAAAAAAATCCAAAAACCTTGAAAGCCGAGTAAAGAAACTAATGGAAGTTGGAGGAGACAGAAATCCAATGGGTAGATCTGTTCAATTTAACCCTTGTGACCCGGGCTTGGGAGGGAGGGAGGGAGGGAGGGAGGGAGGGAGGGAGGGAGGGAGGGAGGGAGGGAGGGAGGGAGGGAGGGAGGGAGGGAGGGAGGGAGGGAGGGAGGGAGGGAGGGAGGGAGGGAGGGAGGGAGGGAGGGAGGGAGGGAGGGAGGGAGGGAGGGAGGGAGGCAATGCATGCAGAATTAGGCAGATACCCGCTAATTATCAAAATCCAGAAAAGAGAGAAATTCTACAACCACCTAAAAGGAAGCGATTCCCAAACCTTCTATAACAAAGCCATCACATATAGAGAGTTGAACCTGGAGAAGAGTCCCCTAAGCAAGCTGGTTCTGGGGCTCTGTTCACAAACACAAACAGACCGCCCCAGGACAGCAAAACAATTAGACCCAACTAAATCATGAGAAAACAAAAAGATAATTACTTGATACAATAGAAATAACTTACAAAAAAAACTGAGCAAACTAGAATGCTATTTGGCCCCAAACAGAGAGTACAAGAGAGTGGCAGAATACCTGACCACTGTCACAGACCCAAACTTAAGGAAAGCTTTGACTATGTACAGACTCAGTGAGCATAGCCTTGTTATTGAGAAAGATTGCTATAGGCAGACATGGCTCTCAAGAAAAGACAGGCTATGTGCTCACTGCCCACAAAATGAGGTGGAAACTGAGCTGCACTTCCTAACCTCCTGCCCAATGTATGACCATATTAGAGACACATATTTCCTCTGATTACACAGACCCAAAAATAATTTCAAAAACAAATCCAATTTTGATAAACTCCCATATCTACTGGGTGAAATACCACAGTGTGACATCACAGTAGCAAGATTTGTGACCTGTTGCCACAAGAAAAGGTCAACCAGTGAAGAACAAACACCATTGTAAATACAACCCATATTTATGCTTATTTATTTTCCCTCTTGTACTTTAACCATTTGCACATCGTTACAACACTGTATATATACATAATATGACATTTGTAATGTCTTTATTGTTTTGAAATTTCTGTATGTGTAAGGTTTACTGTTAATTTTTATTGTTTATTTCACTTTTGTATATTATCTACCTCACTTGCTTTGGCAATGCTAACACATGTTTCTCATGCCAATAAAGCCCCTTGAATTGAATTGAAAGGAGAGAGAGTAGAGAGAGTGAAAGAGAAAGAAAGACAGATAGAGAGAGAGAGCGAAGACGGAGAGAGAGATAGTTAACCCATCCCTCCCTCCATGCAGTTGTTTTCCCCCCCCAGGAGGAAGTGGAGGCTGTGGAAAGAGGGAGGAAGGAATGAGGGAGAGGAGGAGACATGAGAGGGGCCTCATTAACTGTTCCAGCTGAGCTGGGGGCTTTAGCATATCAACAAGCAAGCCCTCTGTGTGCTAACCTTTTATGGGGCCTGACAGCCAGGCTCCAAATGGCTGCTATTCCCATGATGCCTCTGTTTTTATAGGCCAGCCTGTCTGTCTGTCTCACTGTCTCCCTGCCTGTCTGTCTGTCTCACTGTCTCCCTGCCTGTCTGTCTGTCTGTCTCACTGGCTCCCTGCCTTTCTGTCTGTCTCACTGTCTCCCTGCCTTTCTGTCTGTCTGTCTCACTAGCTCCCTGCCTTTCTGTCTGTCTCACTGTCTCACTGCCTGTCTGTCTGTCTGTCTCACTATCTCCCTGCCTGTCTGTCTGTCTCACTATCTCCCTGCCTGTCTGTCTGCCTCACTGCCTCCCTGCCTGTCCGTCTGTCCCACTGTCTCCCTGCATGTCTGTCTGTCTGTCTGTCTCCCTGCCTTTCTGTCTGTCTCACTGTCTCTCTGCCTGTCTGTCTATCTCACTGTCTCCCTGCCTGTCTGTCTGTCTCACTGTCTCCCTGCCTTTCTGTCTGTCTCACTTTCTCCCTGCCTGTCTGTCTGTCTGTCTCACTGGCTCCCTGCCTTTCTGTCTGTCTCACTGGCTCCCTGCCTTTCTGTCTGTCTCACTGTCTCCCTGCCTGTCTGTCTCACTGTCTCCCTGCCTTTCTGTCTGTCTCACTGTCTCCCTGCCTTTCTGTCTGTCTCACTGTCTCGCTGCTTCTCTGTCTGTCTCACTGACGCTCTGCCTGTCTGTCTGACTCACTGTCTCCCTGCCTTTCTGTTTGTCTCACTGTCTCCCTGCCTGTCTGTCTGTCTCACTGTCTCCATGCCTGTCTGTCTGTCTCACTGTCTCCCAGCCTTTCTGTCTGTCTGTCTCACAGTCTCCCTGCCTGTCTGTCTGTCTCACTGTCTCCATGCCTGTCTGTCTGTCTCACTGTCTCCCTGCCTGTCTGTCTGTCTCACTGTCTCCCTGCCTTTCTGTTTGTCTCACTGTCTCCCTGCCTGTCTGTCTGTCTCACTGTCTCCATGCCTGTCTGTCTGTCTCACTGTCTCCCAGCCTTTCTGTCTGTCTGTCTCACAGTCTCCCTGCCTTTCTGTCTGTCTCACTGTCTCCCTGCCTGTCTGTCTGTCTCCCTGTCTTTCTCACTGGCTCCCTGCCTTTCTGTCTGTCTCACTGTCTCCCTGCCTGCCTGTCTGTCTGTCTCACTGACTCCATGCCTGTCTGTCTGTCTCACTGTATCCCTGCCTTTATGTCTGTCTCACTGTCTCCCTGCCTGTCTGTCTGTCTCACTGTCTCCCTGCCTGTCTGTCTGTCTCACTGTCTCCCTGCCTGCCTGTCTGTCTGTCTCACTGACTCCATGCCTGTCTGTCTGTCTCACTGTCTCCCTGCCTTTCTGTCTGTCTCACTGTCTCCCTGCCTTTCTATCTGTCTCACTGTCTCTCTGCCTGTCTGTCTATCTCACTGTCTCCCTGCCTTTCTGTCTGTCTCACTGTCTCCCTGCTTCTCTGTCTGTCTCCCTATCTCTATGCCTGTCTGTCTGTCTCACTGTCTCCCTGCCTTTCTGTCTGTCTCACTGTCTCCCTGCCTGTCTGTCTCCCTGCCTTTCTGTCTGTCTCTTGTCTTGTGTCGTCTTGTATTGCCTTGTCTTGTGTTGTGCTGTGTTATGTAGTGGTGTTTTGTGTTATGTAGTGGTGTTTTGTGTTATGTAGTGTTGTGTTGTGCTGTGCTGTGTTATGTAGCGTTGTGTTGTGTTGTGTTGTGCTGTGCTGTGCTGTGCTGTGCTGTGTTGTGTTGTGTTGTGTTGTGTTGTGCTGTGCTGTGCTGTGTTGTGCTGTGTTGTGTAGTGTTGTGTTGTGTTATGTAGTGTTGTGTTATGTAGTGGTGTGTTGTGTTGTGCTGTGTTGTGTTGTGTTGTGTTGTGTTATGTAGTGTTGTGTTATGTAGTGGTGTGTTATGTAGTGTTGTGTTGTGTTGTGCTGTGCTGTGTTGTGTTATGTAGTGTTGTGTTGTGTTGTGTTGTGTTATGTAGTGTTGTGTTATGTAGTGGTGTGTTGTGTTGTGTTGTGTAGTGTTGTGTAGTGTTGTGTTGTGTTGTGTTATGTAGTGTTGTGTTGTGTTATGTAGTGTTGTGTTGTGTTATGTAGTGGTGTGTTGTGTTATGTAGTGGTGTGTTGTGTTGTGTTGTGTTGTGTTGTGTAGTGTAGTGTTGTGTTATGTAGTGGTGTGTTGTGTTGTGTTATGTTGTGTTATGTAGTGGTGTGTTGTGTTGTGTTGTGTTGTGTTGTGTTGTGTAGTGTTGTGTTGTGTTGTGTTGTGTTATGTAGTGTTGTGTTGTGTTATGTAGTGGTGTGTTGTGTTATGTAGTGGTGTGTTGTGTTATGTAGTGGTGTGTTGTGTTATGTAGTGGTGTGCTGTGTTGTGTTGTGTTATGTTATGTAGTGGTGTGTTGTGTTGTGTTGTGTTATGTTATGTAGTGGTGTGTTGTGTTATGTAGTGGTGTGTTGTGTTATGTAGTGGTGTGTTGTGTTGTGTTATGTAGTGGTGTGTTGTGTTATGTAGTGGTGTGCTGTGTTATGTAGTGGTGTGTTGTGTTATGTAGTGGTGTGCTGTGTTGTGTTGTGTTATGTTATGTAGTGGTGTGTTGTGTTGTGTTATGTTATGTAGTGGTGTGTTGTGTTGTGTTATGTAGTGGTGTGTTGTGTTATGTAGTGGTGTGTTGTGTTATGTAGTGGTGTGCTGTGTTATGTAGTGGTGTGCTGTGTTATGTAGTGGTGTGTTGTGTTATGTAGTGGTGTGCTGTGTTATGTAGTGGTGTGCTGTGTTATGTAGTGGTGTGTTGTGTTATGTAGTGGTGTGCTGTGTAGTGTTATGTAGTGGTGTGTTGTGTAGTGTTGTGTTATGTAGTGGTGTGTTGTGGAGTGTTGTGCAATGTAGTGGTGTGTTATGTAGTGTTGTGTTATGTAGTGGTGTGTTGTGTAGTGTTATGTAGTGGTGTGTTGTGTAGAGTTGTGTCGGCAGTAAACTGTCCAGCTCCTGACTGAAAATACTGGGTTTTCTGTGGCTGTGTTATGTAGTGGTGTGCTGTGTTATGTAGTGGTGTGCTGTGTTATGTAGTGGTGTGCTGTGTTATGTAGTGGAGTGTTGTGTTATGTAGTGGTGTGTTGTGTTATGTAGTGGTGTGTTGTGCTGTGTTGTGTTGTGGTGTGTTGTGCTGTGTTATGTAGTGGTGTGTTGTGTTATGTAGTGGTGTGTTGTGCTGTGTTGTGTTGTGGTGTGTTGTGCTGTGTTATGTAGTGTTGTGTTGTGTTGTGCTGTGTTATGTAGTGGTGTGTTGTGTTATGTAGTGTTGTGTTGTGTTGTGCTGTGTTATGTAGTGGTGTGTTGTGTTATGTAGTGGTGTGTTGTGTTGTGTTATGTAGTGGTGTGCTGTGTTATGTAGTGGTGTGTTTTGTTATGTAGTGGTGTGCTGTGTTATGTAGTGGTGTGTTGTGTTGTGTTATGTAGTGCTGTTGTGCTGTGTTATGTTGTGTTGTGTTGTGTTGTGTAGTGTTGTGTTGTGTTATGTAGTGTTGTGCTGTGTTATGTAGTGTTGTGTTGTGTTGTGCTGTGTTGTGTTATGTAGTGGTGTGTTGTGTTGTGTTATGTTATGTAGTGGTGTGTTGTGTTGTGTTATGTAGTGGTGTGTTGTGTTATGTAGTGGTGTGCTGTGTTATGTAGTGGTGTGCTGTGTTATGTAGTGGTGTGCTGTGTTATGTAGTGGTGTGCTGTGTTATGTAGTGGTGTGCTGTGTTATGTAGTGGTGTGCTGTGTTATGTAGTGGTGTGCTGTGTTATGTAGTGGTGTGCTGTGTTATGTAGTGGTGTGCTGTGTTATGTAGTGGTGTGTTGTGTTATGTAGTGGTGTGCTGTGTTATGTAGTGGTGTGCTGTGTTATGTAGTGGTGTGTTGTGTTATGTAGTGGTGTGCTGTGTAGTGTTATGTAGTGGTGTGTTGTGTAGTGTTGTGTTATGTAGTGGTGTGTTGTGGAGTGTTGTGCAATGTAGTGGTGTGTTGTGTAGTGTTATGTAGTGGTGTGTTGTGTAGTGTTATGTAGTGGTGTGTTGTGTAGTGTTGTGTCGGCAGTAAACTGTCCAGCTCCTGACTGAAAATACTGGGTTTTCTGTGGCTGTGTTATGTAGTGGTGTGCTGTGTTATGTAGTGGTGTGTTGTGTTATGTAGTGGTGTGTTGTGTTATGTAGTGGTGTGCTGTGTTATGTAGTGGTGTGCTGTGTTATGTAGTGGTGTGCTGTGTTATGTAGTGGTGTGCTGTGTTATGTAGTGGTGTGTTGTGTTATGTAGTGGTGTGCTGTGTTATGTAGTGGTGTGTTGTGTTATGTAGTGGTGTGTTGTGCTGTGTTGTGTTGTGGTGTGTTGTGCTGTGTTATGTAGTGTTGTGTTGTGTTGTGCTGTGTTATGTAGTGGTGTGTTGTGTTATGTAGTGTTGTGTTGTGTTGTGCTGTGTTATGTAGTGGTGTGTTGTGTTATGTAGTGGTGTGTTGTGTTATGTAGTGGTGTGTTGTGTTGTGTTATGTAGTGGTGTGCTGTGTTATGTAGTGGTGTGTTGTGTTATGTAGTGGTGTGCTGTGTTATGTAGTGGTGTGTTGTGTTGTGTTATGTAGTGCTGTTGTGCTGTGTTATGTTGTGTTGTGTTGTGTAGTGTTGTGTTGTGTTATGTAGTGTTGTGCTGTGTTATGTAGTGTTGTGTTGTGTTGTGCTGTGTTGTGTTATGTAGTGTTGTGTTGTGTTGTGTTATGTAGTGTTGTGTTGTGTTGTGTTGTGTTGTGTAGTGTTGTGTAGTGTTGTGTTGTGTTGTGTTATGTAGTGTTGTGTTGTGTTGTGTTGTGTTATGTAGTGTTGTGTTGTGCTGTGCTGTGTTATGTAGCGTTGTGTTGTGTTGTGTTGTGCTGTGCTGTGCTGTGCTGTGCTGTGTTGTGTTGTGTTGTGTTGTGTTGTGCTGTGCTGTGCTGTGTTGTGCTGTGTTGTGTAGTGTTGTGTTGTGTTATGTAGTGTTGTGTTATGTAGTGGTGTGTTGTGTTGTGCTGTGTTGTGTTGTGTTGTGTTGTGTTATGTAGTGTTGTGTTATGTAGTGGTGTGTTATGTAGTGTTGTGTTGTGTTGTGCTGTGCTGTGTTGTGTTATGTAGTGTTGTGTTGTGTTGTGTTGTGTTATGTAGTGTTGTGTTATGTAGTGGTGTGTTGTGTTGTGTTGTGTAGTGTTGTGTAGTGTTGTGTTGTGTTGTGTTATGTAGTGTTGTGTTGTGTTATGTAGTGTTGTGTTGTGTTATGTAGTGGTGTGTTGTGTTATGTAGTGGTGTGTTGTGTTGTGTTGTGTTGTGTTGTGTAGTGTAGTGTTGTGTTATGTAGTGGTGTGTTGTGTTGTGTTATGTTGTGTTATGTAGTGGTGTGTTGTGTTGTGTTGTGTTGTGTTGTGTTGTGTAGTGTTGTGTTGTGTTGTGTTGTGTTATGTAGTGTTGTGTTGTGTTATGTAGTGGTGTGTTGTGTTATGTAGTGGTGTGTTGTGTTATGTAGTGGTGTGTTGTGTTATGTAGTGGTGTGCTGTGTTGTGTTGTGTTATGTTATGTAGTGGTGTGTTGTGTTGTGTTGTGTTATGTTATGTAGTGGTGTGTTGTGTTATGTAGTGGTGTGTTGTGTTATGTAGTGGTGTGTTGTGTTGTGTTATGTAGTGGTGTGTTGTGTTATGTAGTGGTGTGCTGTGTTATGTAGTGGTGTGTTGTGTTATGTAGTGGTGTGCTGTGTTGTGTTGTGTTATGTTATGTAGTGGTGTGTTGTGTTGTGTTATGTTATGTAGTGGTGTGTTGTGTTGTGTTATGTAGTGGTGTGTTGTGTTATGTAGTGGTGTGTTGTGTTATGTAGTGGTGTGCTGTGTTATGTAGTGGTGTGCTGTGTTATGTAGTGGTGTGTTGTGTTATGTAGTGGTGTGCTGTGTTATGTAGTGGTGTGCTGTGTTATGTAGTGGTGTGTTGTGTTATGTAGTGGTGTGCTGTGTAGTGTTATGTAGTGGTGTGTTGTGTAGTGTTGTGTTATGTAGTGGTGTGTTGTGGAGTGTTGTGCAATGTAGTGGTGTGTTATGTAGTGTTGTGTTATGTAGTGGTGTGTTGTGTAGTGTTATGTAGTGGTGTGTTGTGTAGAGTTGTGTCGGCAGTAAACTGTCCAGCTCCTGACTGAAAATACTGGGTTTTCTGTGGCTGTGTTATGTAGTGGTGTGCTGTGTTATGTAGTGGTGTGCTGTGTTATGTAGTGGTGTGCTGTGTTATGTAGTGGAGTGTTGTGTTATGTAGTGGTGTGTTGTGTTATGTAGTGGTGTGTTGTGCTGTGTTGTGTTGTGGTGTGTTGTGCTGTGTTATGTAGTGGTGTGTTGTGTTATGTAGTGGTGTGTTGTGCTGTGTTGTGTTGTGGTGTGTTGTGCTGTGTTATGTAGTGTTGTGTTGTGTTGTGCTGTGTTATGTAGTGGTGTGTTGTGTTATGTAGTGTTGTGTTGTGTTGTGCTGTGTTATGTAGTGGTGTGTTGTGTTATGTAGTGGTGTGTTGTGTTGTGTTATGTAGTGGTGTGCTGTGTTATGTAGTGGTGTGTTTTGTTATGTAGTGGTGTGCTGTGTTATGTAGTGGTGTGTTGTGTTGTGTTATGTAGTGCTGTTGTGCTGTGTTATGTTGTGTTGTGTTGTGTTGTGTAGTGTTGTGTTGTGTTATGTAGTGTTGTGCTGTGTTATGTAGTGTTGTGTTGTGTTGTGCTGTGTTGTGTTATGTAGTGGTGTGTTGTGTTGTGTTATGTTATGTAGTGGTGTGTTGTGTTGTGTTATGTAGTGGTGTGTTGTGTTATGTAGTGGTGTGCTGTGTTATGTAGTGGTGTGCTGTGTTATGTAGTGGTGTGCTGTGTTATGTAGTGGTGTGCTGTGTTATGTAGTGGTGTGCTGTGTTATGTAGTGGTGTGCTGTGTTATGTAGTGGTGTGCTGTGTTATGTAGTGGTGTGCTGTGTTATGTAGTGGTGTGCTGTGTTATGTAGTGGTGTGTTGTGTTATGTAGTGGTGTGCTGTGTTATGTAGTGGTGTGCTGTGTTATGTAGTGGTGTGTTGTGTTATGTAGTGGTGTGCTGTGTAGTGTTATGTAGTGGTGTGTTGTGTAGTGTTGTGTTATGTAGTGGTGTGTTGTGGAGTGTTGTGCAATGTAGTGGTGTGTTGTGTAGTGTTATGTAGTGGTGTGTTGTGTAGTGTTATGTAGTGGTGTGTTGTGTAGTGTTGTGTCGGCAGTAAACTGTCCAGCTCCTGACTGAAAATACTGGGTTTTCTGTGGCTGTGTTATGTAGTGGTGTGCTGTGTTATGTAGTGGTGTGTTGTGTTATGTAGTGGTGTGTTGTGTTATGTAGTGGTGTGCTGTGTTATGTAGTGGTGTGCTGTGTTATGTAGTGGTGTGCTGTGTTATGTAGTGGTGTGCTGTGTTATGTAGTGGTGTGTTGTGTTATGTAGTGGTGTGCTGTGTTATGTAGTGGTGTGTTGTGTTATGTAGTGGTGTGTTGTGCTGTGTTGTGTTGTGGTGTGTTGTGCTGTGTTATGTAGTGTTGTGTTGTGTTGTGCTGTGTTATGTAGTGGTGTGTTGTGTTATGTAGTGTTGTGTTGTGTTGTGCTGTGTTATGTAGTGGTGTGTTGTGTTATGTAGTGGTGTGTTGTGTTATGTAGTGGTGTGTTGTGTTGTGTTATGTAGTGGTGTGCTGTGTTATGTAGTGGTGTGTTGTGTTATGTAGTGGTGTGCTGTGTTATGTAGTGGTGTGTTGTGTTGTGTTATGTAGTGCTGTTGTGCTGTGTTATGTTGTGTTGTGTTGTGTAGTGTTGTGTTGTGTTATGTAGTGTTGTGCTGTGTTATGTAGTGTTGTGTTGTGTTGTGCTGTGTTGTGTTATGTAGTGTTGTGTTGTGTTGTGTTATGTAGTGTTGTGTTGTGTTGTGTTGTGTTGTGTAGTGTTGTGTAGTGTTGTGTTGTGTTGTGTTATGTAGTGTTGTGTTGTGTTGTGTTGTGTTATGTAGTGTTGTGTTGTGTTATGTAGTGGTGTGTTGTGTTATGTAGTGGTGTGTTGTGTTATGTAGTGGTGTGTTGTGTTGTGTTGTGTTGTGTAGTGTAGTGTTGTGTTATGTAGTGGTGTGTTGTGTTGTGTTATGTTGTGTTATGTAGTGGTGTGTTGTGTTGTGTTGTGTTGTGTTGTGTTATGTAGTGGTGTGGTGTGTTATGTAGTGGTGTGTTGTGTTATGTAGTGGTGTGTTGTGTTATGTAGTGGTGTGCTGTGTTGTGTTGTGTTATGTTATGTAGTGGTGTGTTGTGTTGTGTTGTGTTATGTTATGTAGTGGTGTGTTGTGTTATGTAGTGGTGTGTTGTGTTATGTAGTGTTGTGCTGTGTTATGTAGTGTTGTGCTGTGTTATGTAGTGGTGTGCTGTGTTATGTAGTGGTGTGCTGTGTTATGTAGTGGTGTGTTGTGTTATGTAGTGGTGTGTTGTGTTATGTAGTGGTGTGCTGTGTTATGTAGTGGTGTGCTGTGTTATGTAGTGGTGTGTTGTGTTATGTAGTGGTGTGCTGTGTTATGTAGTGGTGTGCTGTGTTATGTAGTGGTGTGCTGTGTTATGTAGTGGTGTGCTGTGTTATGTAGTGGTGTGCTGTGTTATGTAGTGGTGTGCTGTGTTATGTAGTGGTGTGCTGTGTTATGTAGTGGTGTGTTGTGTTATGTAGTGGTGTGTTGTGTTGTGTTATGTAGTGGTGTGCTGTGTTATGTAGTGGTGTGCTGTGTTATGTAGTGGTGTGCTGTGTTATGTAGTGGTGTGCTGTGTTATGTAGTGGTGTGCTGTGTTATGTAGTGGTGTGCTGTGTTATGTAGTGGTGTGTTGTGTTATGTAGTGGTGTGTTGTGCTGTGTTGTGTTGTGGTGTGTTGTGCTGTGTTATGTAGTGTTGTGTTGTGTTGTGCTGTGTTATGTAGTGGTGTGTTGTGTTATGTAGTGTTGTGTTGTGTTATGTAGTGGTGTGTTGTGTTATGTAGTGGTGTGCTGTGTTATGTAGTGGTGTGTTGTGTTATGTAGTGGTGTGCTGTGTTATGTAGTGGTGTGTTGTGTTGTGTTATGTAGTGCTGTTGTGCTGTGTTATGTTGTGTTGTGTTGTGTTGTGTAGTGTTGTGTTGTGTTATGTAGTGTTGTGCTGTGTTATGTAGTGTTGTGTTGTGTTGTGCTGTGTTGTGTTATGTAGTGTTGTGTTGTGTTGTGTTGTGTTGTGTAGTGTTGTGTTATGTAGTGGTGTGTTGTGTTGTGTTGTGTAGTGTTGTGTAGTGTTGTGTTGTGTTATGTAGTGTTGTGTTGTGTTGTGTTATGTAGTGTTGTGTTGTGTTATGTAGTGGTGTGTTGTGTTATGTAGTGGTGTGTTGTGTTATGTAGTGGTGTGTTGTGTTGTGTTGTGTTGTGTAGTGTAGTGTTGTGTTATGTAGTGGTGTGTTGTGTTGTGTTATGTTGTGTTATGTAGTGGTGTGTTGTGTTGTGTTGTGTAGTGTTGTGTTGTGTTGTGTTGTGTTATGTAGTGTTGTGTTGTGTTATGTAGTGGTGTGTTGTGTTATGTAGTGGTGTGTTGTGTTATGTAGTGGTGTGTTGTGTTATGTAGTGGTGTGCTGTGTTGTGTTGTGTTATGTTATGTAGTGGTGTGTTATGTTATGTAGTGGTGTGTTGTGTTATGTAGTGGTGTGTTGTGTTATGTAGTGGTGTGCTGTGTTATGTAGTGGTGTGTTGTGTTATGTAGTGGTGTGCTGTGTTATGTAGTGGTGTGCTGTGTTATGTAGTGGTGTGCTGTGTTATGTAGTGTTGTGCTGTGTTATGTAGTGGTGTGCTGTGTTATGTAGTGGTGTGTTGTGTTATGTAGTGGTGTGCTGTGTTATGTAGTGGTGTGTTGTGTTATGTAGTGGTGTGCTGTGTTATGTAGTGGTGTGCTGTGTTATGTAGTGGTGTGCTGTGTTATGTAGTGGTGTGCTGTGTTATGTAGTGGTGTGCTGTGTTATGTAGTGGTGTGTTGTGTTATGTAGTGGTGTGCTGTGTTGTGTTGTGTTATGTTATGTAGTGGTGTGTTGTGTTGTGTTATGTTATGTAGTGGTGTGTTGTGTTGTGTTATGTAGTGGTGTGTTGTGTTATGTAGTGGTGTGTTGTGTTATGTAGTGGTGTGCTGTGTTATGTAGTGGTGTGCTGTGTTATGTAGTGGTGTGTTGTGTTATGTAGTGGTGTGCTGTGTTATGTAGTGGTGTGCTGTGTTATGTAGTGGTGTGTTGTGTTATGTAGTGGTGTGCTGTGTAGTGTTATGTAGTGGTGTGTTGTGTAGTGTTGTGTTATGTAGTGGTGTGTTGTGGAGTGTTGTGCTATGTAGTGGTGTGTTATGTAGTGTTGTGTTATGTAGTGGTGTGTTGTGTAGTGTTATGTAGTGGTGTGTTGTGTAGTGTTGTGTCGGCAGTAAACTGTCCAGCTCCTGACTGAAAATACTGGGTTTTCTGTGGCTGTGTTGTGTTATGTAGTGGTGTGCTGTGTTATGTAGTGGTGTGCTGTGTTATGTAGTGGTGTGCTGTGTTATGTAGTGGTGTGCTGTGTTATGTAGTGGAGTGTTGTGTTATGTAGTGGTGTGCTGTGTTATGTAGTGGTGTGTTGTGTTATGTAGTGGTGTGCTGTGTTATGTAGTGGTGTGCTGTGTTATGTAGTGGTGTGTTGTGTTATGTAGTGGTGTGCTGTGTTATGTAGTGGTGTGTTGTGTTATGTAGTGGTGTGCTGTGTTATGTAGTGGTGTGCTGTGTTATGTAGTGGTGTGTTGTGTTATGTAGTGGTGTGCTGTGTTATGTAGTGGTGTGTTGTGTTATGTAGTGGTGTGTTGTGTTATGTAGTGGTGTGCTGTGTTATGTAGTGGTGTGTTGTGTTATGTAGTGGTGTGTTGTGCTGTATTGTGTTGTGGTGTGTTGTGCTGTGTTATGTAGTGTTGTGTTGTGTTGTGCTGTGTTATGTAGTGGTGTGTTATGTAGTGTTGTGTTGTGTTGTGCTGTGTTATGTAGTGGTGTGTTGTGTTATGTAGTGGTGTGTTGTGTTATGTAGTGGTGTGTTGTGTTATGTAGTGGTGTGCTGTGTTATGTAGTGGTGTGTTGTGTTATGTAGTGGTGTGCTGTGTTATGTAGTGGTGTGTTGTGTTGTGTTATGTAGTGCTGTTGTGCTGTGTTATGTTGTGTTGTGTTGTGTTGTGTAGTGTTGTGTTGTGTTATGTAGTGTTGTGCTGTGTTATGTAGTGTTGTGTTGTGTTGTGCTGTGTTGTGTAGTGTTGTGTTGTAATTTGTAAGTCGCTCTGGATAAGAGCGTCTGCTAAATGACTTAAATGTAAATGTAAATGTTGTGTTGTGCTGTGTTGTGTAGTGTTGTGCTATGTAGTGTTATGTTATGTAGTGTTGTGTTATGTAGTGGTGTGTTATGTAGTGTTGTGCTATGTAGTGTTGTGTTATGTAGTGTTGTGCTATGTAGTGATGTGTTATGTAGTGTTGTGCTATGTAGTGTTGTGTTATGTAGTGGTGTGTTGTGTAGTGTTGTGCTATGTAGTGGTGTGTTATGTAGTGTTGTGCTATGTAGTGTAGTGTTATGTAGTGGTGTGTTGTGTAGTGTTGTGCTATGTAGTGTTGTGTTATGTAGTGTTGTGCTATGTAGTGTTGTGTTATGTAGTGGTGTGTTGTGTAGTGTTGTGCTATGTAGTGGTGTGTTATGTAGTGTTGTGTTATGTAGTGGTGTGTTGTGTAGTGTTATGTAGTGGTGTGTTGTGTAGTGTTATGTAGTGCTGTGTTGTGTAGTGTTGTGTCGGCAGTAAACTGTCCAGCTCCTGACTGAAAATACTGGGTTTTCTGTGGCTGTGTTATGTAGTGGTGTGCTGTGTTATGTAGTGGTGTGCTGTGTTATGTAGTGGTGTGCTGTGTTATGTAGTGGTGTGTTGTGTTATGTAGTGGTGTGCTGTGTTATGTAGTGGTGTGCTGTGTTATGTAGTGGAGTGTTGTGTTATGTAGTGGTGTGCTGTGTTATGTAGTGGTGTGTTGTGTTATGTAGTGGTGTGCTGTGTTATGTAGTGGTGTGTTGTGCTGTGTTGTGTTGTGGTGTGTTGTGCTGTGTTATGTAGTGTTGTGTTGTGCTGTGTTATGTAGTGGTGTGCTGTGTTATGTAGTGGTGTGTTGTGTTGTGTTATGTTATGTAGTGGTGTGCTGTGTTATGTAGTGGTGTGCTGTGTTATGTAGTGGTGTGCTGTGTTATGTAGTGGTGTGCTGTGTTATGTAGTGGTGTGCTGTGTTATGTAGTGGTGTGCTGTGTTATGTAGTGGTGTGCTGTGTTATGTAGTGGTGTGCTGTGTTATGTAGTGGTGTGCTGTGTTATGTAGTGGTGTGCTGTGTTATGTAGTGGTGTGCTGTGTTATGTAGTGGAGTGTTGTGTTATGTAGTGGTGTGCTGTGTTATGTAGTGGTGTGTTGTGTTATGTAGTGGTGTGTTGTGCTGTGTTGTGTTGTGGTGTGTTGTGCTGTGTTATGTAGTGTTGTGTTGTGCTGTGTTATGTAGTGGTGTGTTGTGTTATGTAGTGTTGTGTTGTGTTGTGCTGTGTTATGTAGTGGTGTGTTGTGTTATGTAGTGGTGTGTTGTGTTATGTAGTGGTGTGTTGTGTTATGTAGTGGTGTGCTGTGTTATGTAGTGGTGTGTTGTGTTGTGTTATGTAGTGCTGTTGTGCTGTGTTATGTTGTGTTGTGTTGTGTTGTGTTGTGTAGTGTTGTGTTGTGCTGTGTTGTGTAGTGTTGTGTTGTGCTGTGTTGTGTAGTGTTGTGCTATGTAGTGGTGTGCTGTGTTGTGTAGTGTTGTGCTATGTAGTGGTGTGCTGTGTTGTGTTGTGTTGTGCTATGTAGTGACTGAAAATACTGGGTTTTCTGTGGCTGTGTTATTACATCAGACTGGTTACTGTCACAGGTACTTTTTTTATGGTTAAATTAATTCTACATTCAGTTTTGTTTGTGTCTGTTTGATTTTAATTTTATATTTTTTATATTTAACTGTTATTTAACTAGGCAAGTCAGTTAAGAACAAAATCTAATTTACAATAACGGCCTACCGGGGAACAGGTTAACTGCCTGTTGATTTGCCTAAATAAGGGAATTATCTTTACACAATATTCACACTGTAAATTTACAATTGGGAGTCCAGACTATAGACAAATGACAACTAAGTTACTTAGACTATAGACAACTAAGTTACTTAGTTATAGTTAGTTAATAACCAGTGAAGAATATGTCTAATAATTCAATCATCAGTTCAATAAGCCAAAAGAAGCCGAATCATTTTGAAAATAGGTCACTCTGATGGCGTAGATGTTAATGAGATTACCATAACTTAATTTGTCGAAGAGATGAATGAATGGATGGAGGGACACTGGGCCATATGGGAGCAGACCTAGATGGCAGATATCACTGACCTGGCTGCACCATTAGTTCCCGGCATCACAGACAATATCTAACAATGTCGAAACAAAGGGGAGGGGAAAGGTCAGGCATCAAACATGTATAAGTCCTATACGGTCACATACTGTATGAGAGCTGCACCTTGAGTGGAAATTTGTTTCCCCCTAAACACAATTCTAGGGTCTCAGAACCTCGGAATGAATGGTGGCCAAATCATAGGAGGAAGAGGGGCAGCAGTTATATAGATGTGAGGGGCAGCAGTTATATAGATGTGAGGGGCAGCAGTAATATAGATGTGAGGTGCAGCAGTTATATAGATGTGAGGGGCAGCAGTTATATAGATGTGAGAGGGGCAGCAGTTATATAGATGTGAGGGGCAGCAGTTATATAGATGTGAGGGGCAGCAGTTATATAGATGTGAGGGGCAGCAGTTATATAGATGTGAGAGGGGCAGCAGTTCTATAGATGTGAGGGGCAGCAGTTCTATAGATGTGAGGGGCAGCAGTTATATAGATGTGAGGGGCAGCAGTTATATAGATGTGAGGGGCAGCAGTTATATAGATGTGAGGGGCAGCAGTAGTTCTATAGATGTGAGGGGCAGCAGTTATATAGATGTGAGGGCAGTAGTTCTATAGATGTGAAGGGCAGCAGTAGTTCTATAGATGTGAGGGGCAGCAGTTATATAGATGTGAGAGGGGCAGCAGTACCTGTATAGATGTGAGAGGGGCAGCAGTTATATAGATGTGAGAGGGGCAGTAGTAGTTCTATAGATGTGAGAGGGGCAGTAGTAGTTCTATAGATGTGAGGGGCAGCAGTCATATAGATGTGAGAGGGGCAGCAGTTATATAGATATGAGAGGGGCAGCAGTTCTATAGATGTGAGGGGCAGCAGTTCTATAGATGTGAGGGGCAGCAGTTATATAGATGTGAGGGGCAGCAGTTATATAGATGTGAGGGGCAGCAGTTATATAGATGTGAGGGGCAGCAGTTATATAGATGTGAGGGGCAGCAGTAGTTCTATAGATGTGAGGGGCAGCAGTTATATAGATGTGAGGGCAGTAGTTCTATAGATGTGAGGGGCAGCAGTAGTTCTATAGATGTGAGGGGCAGCAGTTATATAGATGTGAGAGGGGCAGCAGTACCTGTATAGATGTGAGAGGGGCAGCAGTTATATAGATGTGAGGGGCAGCAGTAGTTATATAGATGAGAGGGGCAGCAGTAATATAGATGTGAGGGGCAGCAGTTATATAGATGTGAGGTGCAGCAGTTATATAGATGTGAGACGGGCAGTAGTAGTTCTATAGATGTGAGAGGGGCAGTAGTAGTTATATAGATGAGAGGGGCAGCAGTTATATAGATGTGAGAGGCAGCAGTTATATAGATATGAGGGGCAGCAGTAGTTATATAGATGTGAGAGGCAGCAGTAGTTCTATAGATGTGAGAGGGGCAGCAGTAGTTATATAGATGTGAGGGGCAGCAGTAGTTCTATAGATGTGAGAGGCAGCAGTAGTTCTATAGATGTGAGAGGGGCAGCAGTAGTTATATAGATGTGAGGGGCAGCAGTAGTTCTATAGATGTGAGAGGGGCAGCAGTTATATAGATGTGAGGGGCAGCAGTAGTTCTATAGATGTGAGAGGGGCAGCAGCGCCAGTATAGATGTGAGAGGGGCAGCAGTAGTTCTATAGATGTGAGGGGCAGCAGTAGTTCTATAGATGTGAGAGGGGCAGCAGTAGTTCTATAGATGTGAGAGGGGCAGCAGTACCTGTATAGATGTCAGAGGGGCAGCAGTAACTGTATAGATGTGAGAGGGGCAGCAGTACCTGTATAGATGTGAGTGGCAGCAGTACCTGTATAGATGTGAGGGGCAGCAGTACCTGTATAGATGTGAGAGGGGCAGCAGTACCTGTGTAGATGTGAGAGGGGCAGCAGTAGTTCTATAGATGTGAGAGGGGCAGCAGTACCTGTATAGATGTCAGAGGGGCAGCAGTAACTGTATAGATTTGAGAGGGGCAGTAGTTATATAGATGTGAGGGGCAGACAATAGTTATACAGATGTGAGGGGCAGTATCTGTATAGATGTTAGAGGGGCAGCAGTACCTGAGGGGCAGCAGTACCTGTATAGATGTGAGGGGCAGCAGTAGTTCTATAGATGTGAGAGGGGCAGCAGTACCTGTATAGATGTGAGAGGGGCAGCAGTACCTGAGAGGGGCAGCAGTACTTGTATAGATGTGAGAGGGGCAGCATTAGGTCTATAGATGTGAGAGGCAGCATTAGTTCTATAGATGTGAGAGGGGCAGCAGTATCTGTATAGATGTGAGAGGGGCAGCAGTGCCTGTATAGATGTGAGAGGGGCAGCAGTAGTTATATAGATGTGAGAGGGGCAGCAGCAGTTGTATAGATGTGAGAGGGGCAGCATTAGTTCTATAGATGTGAGAGGGGCAGCAGTAGTTATATAGACGTGAGAGGGGCAGCATTAGTTCTATAGATGTGAGAGGGGCAGCATTAGTTCTATAGATGTGAGAGGGGTAGCAGTACCTGTATAGATGTGACATGGGCAGCATTAGTTCTATAGATGTGAGAGGGGCAGCAGTACCTGTATAGATGTGAGGGGCAGCAGTATCTGTATAGATGTGAGAGGGGCAGCAGTACCTGTATAGATGTGAGGGGCAGCAGTAGTTCTATAGATGTGAGAGGGGCAGCAGTGCCTGTATAGATGTGAGAGGGGCAGCATTAGTTCTATAGACGTGAGAGGGGCAGCAGCAGTTGTATAGATGTGAGAGGGGCAGCATTAGTTCTATAGATGTGAGAGGGGCAGCAGTAGTTCTATCGATGTGAGAGGAGCAGCAGTAGTTCTATAGATGTGAGCGGGGTAGCAGTACCTGTATAGATGTGACATGGGCAGCATTAGTTCTATAGATGTGAGAGGGGCAGCAGTACCTGTATAGATGTGAGAGGGGCAGCAGTATCTGTATAGATGTGAGAGGGGCAGCAGTACCTGTATAGATGTGAGGGGCAGCAGTAGTTCTATAGATGTGAGAGGGGCAGCAGTGCCTGTATAGATGTGAAAGGGGCAGCATTAGTTCTATAGATGTGAGAGGGGCAGCAGTAGTTCTATAGATGTGAGAGGGGCAGCAGTATCTGTATAGATGTGAGAGGGGCAGCGGTGCCTGTATAGATGTGAGAGGGGCAGCATTAGTTCTATAGATGTGAGAGGGGCAGCAGTAGTTGTATAGATGTGAGAGGGGCAGCAGACGTTGTATAGATGTGAGAGGGGCAGCAGTACCTGTATAGATGGGAGAGGGGCAGCAGTAGTTGTATAGATGTGAGGGGCAGCATTAGTTCTATAGATGTGAGAGGGGCAGCAGTACCTTTATAGATGTGAGAGGGGCAGCAGTACCTGTGTAGATGTGAGAGGGGCAGCAGTAGTTCTATAGATGTGAGAGGGGCAGCAGTACCTGTATAGATGTCAGAGGGGCAGCAGTAACTGTATAGATTTGAGAGGGGCAGTAGTTATATAGATGTGAGGGGCAAACAATAGTTATATAGATGTGAGGGGCAGTATCTGTATAGATGTTAGAGGGGCAGCAGTACCTGAGGGGCAGCAGTACCTGTATAGATGTGAGGGGCAGCAGTAGTTCTATAGATGTGAGAGGGGCAGCAGTACCTGTATAGATGTGAGAGGGGCAGCAGTACCTGAGATGGGCAGCAGTACCTGTATAGATGTGAGAGGGGCAGCATTAGGTCTATAGATGTGAGAGGCAGCATTAGTTCTATAGATGTGAGAGGGGCAGCAGTACCTGTATAGATGTGAGAGGGGCAGCATTATGTCTATAGATGTGAGAGGCAGCATTAGTTCTATAGATGTGAGAGGGGCAGCAGTATCTGTATAGATGTGAGAGGGGCAGCAATACCTGTATATATGTGAGAGGGGCAGCAGTAGTTATATAGATGTGAGAGGGGCAGCAGTAGTTATATAGATGTGAGAGGGGCAGCATTAGTTCTATAGATGTGAGAGGGGCAGCATTAGTTCTATAGATGTGAGAGGGGTAGCAGTACCTATATAGATGTGAGAGTGGCAGCATTAGTTCTATAGATGTGAGAGGGGCAGCAGTAGTTCTATAGATGTGAGAGGAGCAGCAGTAGTTCTATAGATGTGAGCGGGGCAGCAGTACCTGTATAGATGTGAGAGGGGCAGCAGTACCTGTATAGATGTGACATGGGCAGCAGTACCTGTATAGATGTGAGAGGGGCAGCAGTATCTGTATAGATGTGAGAGGGGCAGCAGTACCTGTATAGATGTGAGGGGCAGCAGTAGTTCTATAGATGTGAGAGGGGCAGCAGTGCCTGTATAGATGTGAAAGGGGCAGCATTAGTTCTATAGATTTGAGAGGGGCAGCATTAGTTCTATAGATGTGAGAGGGGCAGCAGTATCTGTATAGATGTGAGAGGGGCAGCAGTACCTGTATAGATGTGAGAGGGGCAGCATAAGTTGTATAGATGTGAGAGGGGCAGCAGTAACTGTATAGATGGGAGAGGGGCAGCAGTAGTTGTATATATGTGAGGGGCAGCATTAGTTCTATAGATGTGAGAGGGGCAGCAGTACCTGTATAGATGTGACAGGGGCAGCAGTACCTGTATAGATGTGAGAGGGGTAGCAGTACCTGTATCGATGTGAAAGGGGCAGCATTAGTTCTATAGATGTGAGAGGGGCAGAAGTAGTTGTATAGATGTGAGAGGGGCAGCAGTAGTTGTATAGATGTGAGGGGCAGCAATAGTTCTATAGATGTGAGAGGGGCAGCAGTACCTGTATAGATGTGAGAGGGGCGGTAGCACCTGTATAGATGTGAGAGGGGCAGCAGTACCTGTATAGATGTGAAAGGGGCAGCATTAGTTTTATAGATGTAAGAGTGGCAGCAGTAGTTGTATAGACGTGAGAGGGCCAGCAGTACCTGTATAGATGTGAGAGGGGCAGCATTACCTGTATAGATGTGAGGGGCAGCAGTACCTGTATAGATGTGAGGGGCAGCAGTACCTGTATAGGTGTGAGAGGGGCAGCAGTACCTGTATAGATGTGAGGGGCAGTAGTACCTGTATATATGTGAGAAGGGCAGTAGTACCTGTATAGATGTGTGGGGCAGTAGTACGTGCAGCAGTAGTTCTATAGATGTGAGAGGGGCAGCAGTACCTGTATAGATGTGAGAGGGGCAGCAGTACCTGTATAGATGTGAGAGGGGCAGCAGTACCTGTATAGATGTGAGGGGGCAGCAGTTCCTGTATAGATGTGAGAGGGGCAGTAGTACCTGTATAGATGTGAGGGGCAGCAGTACCTGTATAGATGTGAGGGGCAGCAGTACCTGTATAGATGTGAAAAGGGCAGCAGTATCTGTATAGATGTGAGAGGGGCAGCAGTACCTGTATAGATGTGAGAGGGGCAGCAGTACCTGTATAGATGTGAGGGGCAGCAGTACCTGTATAGATGTGAGAGGGGCAGCAGTACCTTTATAGATGTGAGAGGGGCAGCAGCAGTTGTATTGATGTGAGAGGGGCAGCATGAGTTCTGTAGATGTGAGCGGGGCAGCAATAGTTCTATAGATGTGAGAGGGGCAGCAGTACCTGTATAGATGTGAGAGGCGCAGCATTAGTTCTATAGATGTGAGAGGGGCAGCATGAGTTCTGTAGATGTGAGAGGGGCAGCAGTACCTGTATAGATGTGAGAGGGGCAGCAGTACCTGTATAGATGTGAGAGGGGCAGCAGTACCTGTATAGATGTGAGAGGGGCAGCAGTACCTGTGTAGATGTGAGAGGGGCAGCAGTAGTTCTATAGATGTGAGAGGGGCATCAGTACCTGTATAGATGTCAGAGGGGCAGCAGTACCTGTATAGATTTGAGAGGGGCAGTAGTTATATAGATGTAAGGGGCAGACAATAGTTATATAGATGTGAGCGGCAGTATCTGTATAGATGTTAGAGGGGCAGCAGTACCTGAGGGGCAGCAGTACCTGTATAGATGTGAGGGGCAGCAGTAGTTCTATAGATGTGAGAGGGGCAGCAGTACCTGTATAGATGTGAGAGGGGCAGCAGTACCTGAGAGGGGCAGCAGTACCTGTATAGATGTGAGAGGGGCAGCATTAGTTCTATAGATGTGAGAGGCAGCATTAGTTCTATAGATGTGAGAGGGGCAGCAGTATCTGTATAGATGTGAGAGGGGCAGCAGCAGTTGTATAGATGTGAGAGGGGCAGCATTAGTTCTATAGATGTGAGAGGGGCAGCAGTTGTATAGATGTGAGAGGGGCAGCAGTAGTTATATAGATGTGAGAAGGGCAGCAGTACCTATATAGATGTGAGAGGGGCAGCAGTACCTATATAGATGTGAGAGGGGCAGCAGCAGTTGTATAGATGTGAGAGGGGCAGCAGTACCTGTATAGATGTGAGAGGGGCAGCAGTACCTATATAGATGTGAGAGGGGCAGCAGTACCTGTATAGATGTGAGAGGGGCAGCAGCAGTTGTATAGATGTGAGAGGGGCAGCAGTACCTATATAGATGTGAGGGGCAGCAGTACCTATATAGATGTGAGGGGCAGCAGTAGTTCTATAGATGTGAGAGGGGCAGCAGTGCCTGTATAGATGTGAAAGGGGCAGCATTAGTTCTATAGATTTGAGAGGGGCAGCATTAGTTCTATAGATGTGAGAGGGGCAGCAGTATCTGTATAGATGTGAGAGGGGCAGCAGTACCTGTATAGATGTGAGAGGGGCAGCATTAGTTCTATAGATGTGAGAGGGGCAGCAGTAGTTGTATAGATGTGAGAGGGGCAGCAGAAGTTGTATAGATGTGAGAGGGGCAGCAGTAACTGTATAGATGGGAGAGGGGCAGCAGTAGGTGTATAGATGTGAGGGGCAGCATTAGTTCTATAGATGTGAGAGGGGCAGCAGTACCTGTATAGATGTGACAGGGGCAGCAGTACCTGTATAGATGTGAGAGGGGTAGCAGTACCTGTATCGATGTGAAAGGGGCAGCATTAGTTCTATAGATGTGAGAGGGGCAGAAGTAGTTGTATAGATGTGAGAGGGGCAGCAGTAGTTGTATAGATGTGAGGGGCAGCATTAGTTCTATAGATGTGAGAGGGGCAGCAGTACCTGTATAGATGTGAGAGGGGCGGCAGCACCTGTATAGATGTGAGAGGGGCAGCAGTACCTGTATAGATGTGAAAGGGGCAGCATTAGTTTTATAGATGTAAGAGGGGCAGCAGTAGTTGTATAGACGTGAGAGGGGCAGCAGTACCTGTATAGATGTGAGAGGGGCAGCATTACCTGTATAGATGTGAGGGGCAGCAGTACCTGTATAGATGTGAGGGGCAGCAGTACCTGTATAGGTGTGAGAGGGGCAGCAGTACCTGTATAGATGTGAGGGGCAGCAGTACCTGTATATATGTGAGAAGGGCAGTAGTACCTGTATAGATGTGAGGGGCAGTAGTACGTGCAGCAGTAGTTCTATAGATGTGAGAGGGGCAGCAGTACCTGTATAGATGTGAGAGGGGCAGCAGTACCTGTATAGATGTGAGAGGGGCAGCAGTACCTGTATAGATGTGAGGGGGCAGCAGTTCCTGTATAGATGTGAGAGGGGCAGTAGTACCTGTATAGATGTGAGGGGCAGCAGTACCTGTATAGATGTGAGGGGCAGCAGTACCTGTATAGATGTGAGAGGGGCAGCAGTACCTGTATAGATGTGAGAGGGGCAGCAGTACCTGTATAGATGTGAGAGGGGCAGCAGTACCTGTATAGATGTGACGGGCAGCAGTACCTGTATAGATGTGAGAGGGGCAGCAGTACCTTTATAGATGTGAGAGGGGCAGCAGCAGTTGTATTGATGTGAGAGGGGCAGCATGAGTTCTGTAGATGTGAGCGGGCAGCAATAGTTCTATAGATGTGAGAGGGGCAGCAGTACCTGTATAGATGTGAGAGGCGCAGCATTAGTTCTATAGATGTGAGAGGGGCAGCATGAGTTCTGTAGATGTGAGAGGGGCACCAATAGTTCTATAGATGTGAGAGGGGCAGCAGTACCTGTATAGATGTGAGAGGGGCAGCAGTACCTGTATAGATGTGAGAGGGGCAGCAGTACCTGTATAGATGTGAGAGGGGCAGCAGTACCTGTATAGATGTGAGAGGGGCAGCAGTACCTGTGTGGATGTGAGAGGGGCAGCAGTAGTTCTATAGATGTGAGAGGGGCATCAGTACCTTTATAGATGTCAGAGGGGCAGCAGTACCTGTATAGATTTGAGAGGGGCAGTTGTTATATAGATGTAAGGGGCAGCAGTAGTTCAGTAGATGTGAGAGGGGCAGCAGTAGTTCTATAGATGTGAGAGGGGCAGCAGTAGTTCTATAGGTGTTAGAGGGGCAGCAGCACCAGTATAGATGTTAGAGGGTACATCGAAAATCTCTTCCAAAATATTTAGCCATTTGAATGGCACAGCTGTCAGTTGTTTGGTCCTTAAATAAAATTGGTATATGTTATTATTTATCACACTTTTCTTTAACCATTTATGTTCTTTAAATACAGGGCCGACATACAAGTTCCTTACCTTTTTCCCCTTTACATGCCTCTTCCATTTCTGTGGTAATGCTGCAATTAGTTGGTTGTAATGTTGGGTAGAGCAGACATTTCCATATGTCTGTGTTAGCTGCATGTGTGACAACCCTCCATCAGTCCTATTTATGATATCATTCACTCAAATTATATTTTTTTAAACATTTCTTCTTCTTTCTTCCACAGTTTTTTATCAATTAGTATATTTGAATTTAACCACAATATTTGTTGTACTATTGGTTCTGTCTTTTCAGGTGGATTAAACTGACATTGCAACCAACTTTCTAAGGCTTGTTTAAAAAAGAAAGATATTTTGGAGATGATTTCCTTTTCAAACAACTGAAAGTGGTCAGGTGTCATCTGAATAAAGGGAAAAGGCCCTTCCTGAATATAGGATGAGACATTCCTACCAATCTACTAGAGAACCAGTTTGGATTTAAGTATAACTTTTGTAGGACTGATGCCTTTAGTGAGAGGTCTAATGCTTTAATATTTAATCATTTCTGCCCCCCCAATTCATATTCCTTATATAAATAGGCCCTTTTCATTTTGTCTGTCTTGCCATTCCAAATCAAATGGAATATTTTTTGTTCATATAATTTAAAAGGCAGGTCACTAGCTGTAGGCAAAACCATAAGCAAATAGGTAAACTGTGATATAACTAGAGTTAATCAGGGTGATTTTTACACAAATAGACAGGTATCTTCCTTTCCGTGGTAGCAAGATCTTATCTATTTTTGTTAACCTTCTATAAACATTTATTGGAGTGAGATCATTTATTTCTTTTGGGATTTGTATACCGAGTATGTCCACATCTCCGTCAGACCATTTTATTGGTAAACTACATGGTAACTATTGGTAAACTACATGGTAACTATTGGTAAACTACATGGTAATGTAAAATGTGAATTTTTTTAGTGATCCAATACGTAATATAGTAAGTACACCATCATAATTTGGATTTAATCCAGAGAGAAAAGCAAAAGTATCTAGATCCTCTATGAGGCCGTGAGGAGACTCTAATTGTGGTTTTAAAAGAAAACATGAATCATCAGCGTACAATGACACCTTCATTTGTACGCCACGGATATCTAATCCCTTAATATTATTGTTTGATCTAATCTTAGCAGCTAACATTTTGATGGCAATAATAAATAGATACGCCGATAGTGGACAACCTTGTTTTACTCCTCTAGACAGTTTAAAACTTTCTGAGATGTAGCCGTTATTTACTATTTTACACCTAGGGTTACTATACATAACTTTAACCCATTTTATAAGAGATTCCCCAAAATTGAAATATTCTAGGCATTTATATATAAACTCCAGTCGTACTTTATCAAAAGCCGTTTCAAAATCAGCTATGAAAACCAGGTGTCCCCGATATTTCATAGTGTTCTATTGTTTCCAGTACTTGTCTTATATTATCTCCAATGTATCATCCTGTCTGATTAGGATGAATAATATCTGACAATACTTTTTTAATTCTATGCTCCAAGCATTTTGCTTGGATTTTTGCATCACAACACTGAAGTGTAAGAGGCCTCCAATTTTTTAAATGGACTGGATCTTTATATTTACCACTTGGATCCTGTTTCAGTAATAATGAAATCAGACCTTCTTGTTGCGTGTCTGATAATCTACCGTTTATATAGGAGTGGTTAAAACATGCTAATAATGGTTCTCTGAGTATATCAAAAAAGGTTCTGTATACTTCCACTGGTATGTCATCCAGCCCTGGACTGAAACTTTTTCCCATTCCTCCTTGCAAAACAGTTCGAGCTCAGTGAGGTTGGATGGAGAGCATTTGTGAACAGCAGTTTTCAGTTCTTTCCACAGATTCTCGATTGGATTCAGGTCTGGACTTTGACTTGGCCATTCTAACATTCTAGCAAGGCACTGTAGCTGTGGATCATCCTATATTGTCCCTAACATTTTTTACTCCTTCGCAACAGTTGTGGGATACACACACACACACACACTCAACCCTTCACCCCACACAACCATAAACTCCCATTCACAACAGATGCACCATCCCAGAGCCCAACTCAAGAAAGGTCTTGATTTACAAATGCATTTACAGTTGCAGCTGTATGAGAAGGTCTGAAAGACCGCGCAAAAAAATGGGCAGAAATTGAGAGATTTTATTTACAATTGTCACATCCTAGATGATGGAGGACAAATGTACACCTTTTCCCTGAAACCCCCACAACACAGTCACCCATATTGACCATATCCCCAAGCATCTCCAAGCAGTCAGACGTTTGATTTTGTGCCACCAGGGTCACAATAATATCACCTGACGGTCGTTTGCAGTGTGGTTAGCAGTATCGCCTGACGCTAGTCTTAGCCTCGCCTAGCAGTGTGGCGAGCAGTGTGGTTAGCAGTATCACCTGACGCTAGCCTAGCTTAGCAGTGTGGCTAGTAGTGTGGTTAGCAGTATCACCTGACGCTAGTCTTAGCCTCGCCTAGAAGTGTGGCTAGCAGTGTGGTTAGCAGTATCGCCTGACGCTAGTCTTAGCCTCGCCTAGCAGTGTGGTTAGCAGTATCACCTGACGCTAGCCTAGCTTAGCAATGTGGCTAGTAGTGTGGCAGGCAGTGTCACCATGAACATCACATCATTATGGGATTTTACAGGCTGTAGGATTAATACTATTGGCAAACTGCCAAGCTGCCCTGAGGCCATATCAGCCTACACAGCCTACCACTCATTTATTTTCACCTCATTCAAATCATATCAGGGTTAGTGTGATCCCTCTGACCAACTGAGGAATCCAGGTTCTGTGTCCCACATGGCACCCTATTCGCTACACTACTTTAGACCACAGCCTTATGGGCCCTGATCAAAAGGAGTGTACTCTACAGTATAGGGAATAGGGAGCCATTTGGGACACAGCCGGGGAGCAGTAATCAGAGCAGTAAGTAGTGTCAAACACAGGGAGGGCCAGGGTATGTGGGTCAGTCCCAAACAGAAACAGAGCAAGTTCCTGTTAAGACTTCACAGTACCCATTCATCAGAGTCCTATTTGCCAGGCTGACATTCTTAAACACACAAACTTGGGGTGGGCATCATTTAACAATGACAAAATCATCATTCATTTACAACAGGAATGGGCGTGATGTATTAATGAATGCTTCTGCTCAGTCAAAGGAATTGAAATCACTCCTAGGCTACATTAGTTTATTTATTTATTTAACTAGGAAAGTCAGTTAAGATCAAATTCTTATTTTCAATGACGGCCTAGGAACAGTGGGTTCTGCCTGTTCAGGGGCAGAATGACAGATTTGTACCTTGTCAGCTCGGGGATTTGAACTTGCAACCTTCTGGTTACTAGTCCAACACTCTAACTACTAGGCTACCCTGCCGCCCCACTAGTGAAGATCACATGTAAAGATCTAGATGTGAAGGTGCTATGCAAATAGTTCTGGTCACTGAACTGTGCAGCCGGTCGGAGGACCATGAGGAGCCTCATTTCCTTAGTTATCTGTTATAAATATATATTAGTTAGAGAGAGACAGAGAGAGAGTGAGTGAGTCCGACCCCCTTTCCTGGGCCACTTGGCTATTGCTTGTTGCTAAAAACAAGACCACTGTTGACCATTGTTTTAAGAAAAGACCACTGTTGACCATTGTTTTAAGACAAGACCACTGTTGAACATTGTTTAAAGACAGGACCACTGTTGACCATTGTTTAAAGACAAGACCACTGTTGACCATTGTTTTAAGACAGGACGACTGTTGACCATTTTTTAAAGACAGGACCACTGTTGACCATTTTTTTAAGACAGGACCACTGTTGACCATTGTTTTAAGACAGGACCACTGTTGACCATTGTTTAAAGACAAGACCACTGTTGACCATTGTTTTAAGACAGGACCACTGTTGACCATTGTTTTAAGACAAGACCACTGTTGACCATTGTTTTAAGACAGGACGACTGTTGACCATTTTTTAAAGACAGGACCACTGTTGACCATTGTTTTAAGACAGGACCACTGTTGACCATTGTTTTAAGTGCTGACTCCCTCCTTCCCTCCAGAATGATATCGGCTTCCATTGGCTTCTGCATTTTTCTTCCATAGGGGCTAATATAGATTTTTCATCCCCCATAATTCGTTATCCTCTCCTCAAAAGCGAGTGTGGCTCCTACTACGGCCAACAGGACATTTGTCAGGAAAGAGAGCTAATAGGCTATGAGGGGGAAAAAATCATCATTAGTCTTTATTTAGGGAGAATGGTCTCATGTGGGCTGATAAAGATCGCTAAGGAGTTTTAGTGGGGCAGTAACTGAAGATTGGCTACAGAGGAGTCCTGGCCACTAGGTCTTCAAATCAAATCAAACTTTATTTGTCACGTGCACTACATACAACAGTGAAATGCTGATTTACAGGCTCTAACCAATGGTGCAAAAAAGGTGTTAGGTGAACAATAGGTAGGTAAAGAAATAACACAACAGTAAACAGACAGGCTATATACAGTAGAGAGGTTATATACAGTAGAGAGGCTATATACAGTAGAGAGGCTATATACAGTAGAGAGGCTATATACAGTAGAGAGGCTATATACAGTAGAGAGGTTATATACAGTAGAGAGGCTATATACAGTAGAGAGGCTATATACAGTAGAGAGGCTATATACAGTAGAGAGGCTATATACAGTAGAGAGGTTATATACAGTAGAGAGGCTATATACAGTAGAGAGGCTATATACAGTAGAGAGGCTATATACAGTAGAGAGGCTATATACAGTAGAGAGGCTATATACAGTAGAGAGGTGATATACAGTAGAGAGGCTATATACAGTAGAGAGGCTATATACAGTAGAGAGGCTATATACAGTAGAGAGGCTATATACAGTAGAGAGGCTATATACAGTAGAGGCTATATACAGTAGAGAGGTTATATACAGTAGAGAGGCTATATACAGTAGAGATTCTATATACAGTAGGGAGGCTATATACAGTAGAGAGGCTATATACAGTAGAGAGGCTATATACAGTAGGGAGTCTATATACAGTAGAGATTCTATATACAGTAGGGAGGCTATATACAGTAGAGAGGCTATATACAGTAGAGAGGCTATATACAGTAGAGAGGCTATATACAGTAGAGAGGCTATATACAGTAGGGAGTCTATATACAGTAGAGATTCTATATACAGTAGGGAGGCTATATACAGTAGAGAGGCTATATACAGTAGAGAGGCTATATACAGTAGGGAGTCTATATACAGTAGAGATTCTATATACAGTAGGGAGGCTATATACAGTAGAGAGGCTATATACAGTAGAGAGGCTATATACAGTAGGGAGTCTATATACAGTAGAGATTCTATATACAGTAGGGAGGCTATATACAGTAGAGAGGCTATATACAGTAGAGAGGCTATATACAGTAGAGAGGCTATAAAAGTGGAGAGGCTATATACAGTAGAGAGGCTATATACAGTAGAGAGGCTATATACAGTAGGGAGTCTATATACAGTAGAGAGGCTATATACAGTAGGGAGGCTATATACAGTAGGGAGGCTATAACAGTAGAGAGGCTATATACAGTAGAGAGGCTATATACAGTAGGGAGGCTATAACAGTAGAGAGGCTATATACAGTAGAGAGGCTATATACAGTAGAGAGGCTATATACAGTAGAGAGGCTGTATACAGTAGAGAGGCTACATACAGACACCAGTTAGTCAGGCTGATTGAAGTAGTATGTACATGTAGATATAGTTAAAGTGACTATGCATATATGATGAACAGAGAGTAGCAGTAGTGTAAAAGAGGGGGGTGGCGAGACACAATGCAGATAGCCCAGTTAGCCAATGTGTGGGAGCACTGGCTGGTCGGGCCAAGTGAGGTAGCATGTACATTAATGTATAGTTAAAGTGAATATGCATATATAATAAACAGAGAGTAGCAGCAGCGTAAAAGAGGAGTTGGGGGGTGGGGGGGAACACAATGCAAATAGAGGTGTTGGGTGTGGGGGTGGGGGTGGGGTTGGGTGTGGGGGCGGGGTTACTGACCTCCTGAATCAGCGACGAGGAGACGCCACCGATACCGACACTTGAATTTCCCAGCTTCCTCTCTGGCGACCTGCTTTGTCCTGACTGAACACATTTTAAAGGATGAAACAGATGATGATCTCTTCAGTGGAGGAGAAGGAAAAAAAACAACCTGACCACAACCTGACTACACACTGACCACAACCTGACTACACACTGACCACAACCTGACTACACACTGACCACAACCTGACTACACACTGACCACAACCTGACCACAACCTGACTACACACTGACCACAACCTGACCACAACCTGACTACAACCTGACCACAACCTGACCACAACCTGACCACAACCTGACCACAACCTGACTTCACACTGACCACAACCTGACCACAACCTGACTACACACTGACCACAACCTGACTACACACTGACCACAACCTGACCACAACCTGACTACACACTGACCACAACCTGACCACACACTGACCACAACCTGACCACACACTGACCACAACCTGACCACAACCTGACTACACACTGACCACAACCTGACCACAACCTGACCACACACTGACCACAACCTGACCACACACTGACCACAACCTGACCACAACCTGACCACAACCTGACCACACACTGACCACAACCTGACCACAACCTGACCACACACTGACCACAACCTGACCACAACCTGACCACAACCTGACTACACACTGACCACAACCTGACCACAACCTGACTACACACTGACCACAACCTGACCACAACCTGACCACAACCTGACCACAACCCGACCACAACCTGACTACACACTGACCACAACCTGACCACAACCTGACTACACACTGACCACAACCTGACCACAACCTGACTACACACTGACCACAACCTGACCACAACCTGACTACACACTGACCACAACCTGACCACAACCTGACCACAACCTGACCACAACCCGACCACAACCTGACTACACACTGACCACAACCTGACCACAACCTGACTACACACTGACCACAACCTGACCACAACCTGACTACACACTGACCACAACCTGACCACAACCTGACTACACACTGACCACAACCTGACCACAACCTGACTACACACTGACCACAACCTGACCACAACCTGACCACACACTGACCACACACTGACCACAACCTGACTACACACTGACCACAACCTGACCACAACCTGACTACACACTGACCACAACCTGACCACAACCTGACTACACACTGACCACACACTGACCACAACCTGACCACAACCTGACCACAACCTGACCACAACCTGACTACACACTGACCACAACCTGACCACAACCTGACTACAACCTGACCACAACCTGACCACAACCTGACCACAACCTGACTACAACCTGACCACAACCTGACCACAACCTGACCACAACCTGACCACAACCTGACTACAACCTGACCACAACCTGACCACAACCTGACTTCACACTGACCACAACCTGACCACAACCTGACTACAACCTGACCACAACCTGACCACACACTGACCATACCCTGACCACACACTGACCACAACCTGAAACCAACCTGACCACACACTGACCACAACCTGACCACACACTGACCACAACCTGACCACAACCTGACCACACACTGACCACACACTGACCACACACTGACCACAACCTGACCACAACATGACTACACACTGACCACAACCTGACCACAACCTGACCACAACTTGACTACAACCTGACCACACACTGACCACAACCTGACCACACACTGACCACACACTGACCACAACCTGACTACACACTGATCACAACCTGACTACACACTGACCACAACCTGACAACAACCTGACCACACACTGACCACACACTGACCACAACCGGACCACACACTGACCACAACCTGACCACACACTGACCACACACTGACCACAACCGGACCACACACTGACCACAACCTGAACACAACCTGACCACACACTGACCACAACCTGACCACACACTGACCACACACTGACCACACACTGACCACAACCTGACTACACACTAACCACATACTGACCATACCCTGACCACACACTGACCACACACTGACCACACACTGACCACAACTGGACCGCACACTGACCACACACTGACCACACACTGACCACAACCTGACCACACACTGACCACACACTGACCACAACCTGACCACACACTGACCACACACTGACCACAACCTGACCACAACCTGGCCACAAACATTCAGTCCCCACCATGGATCTAATAGGAACAGCCCACTTTAATATAAAGGGAAGGGAAATTAAAATGTATAGGCTGCTGAGAAAAGTTTACCACATTCCGCACTAACAGACAATTATGATAAAACAAAATGGAGTCTATTTGGGTAAGATCGTTCAACATAAACATGAACAAAAACTAAATCATAATTTTACTATAATGATATTGTCTTTCAACAAAGTGTATCATTCCAAAATACATTTAAATATGTAATATGCAATACTTACCACAAACGTACCCCGGGGGGGATAAAGATGCTAAATGAACGTAAAGAGTGTAGCATGGAGCTAGTTCATGAATGTAAAGTGTGTAGCATGGAGCTAGTTCATGAATGTAAAGAGTGTAGCATGGAGCTAGTTCATGAATGTAAAGAGTGTAGCATGGAGCTAGTTCATGAATGTAAAGTGTGTAGCATGGAGCTAGTTCATGAATGCAAAGAGTGTAGCATGGAGCTAGTTCATGAATGCAAAGAGTGTAGCATGGAGCTAGTTCATGAACGTAAAGAGTGTAGCATGGAGCTAGTTCATGAATGTGAAGAGTGTAGCATGGAGCTAGTTCATGAATGCAAAGAGTGTAGCATGGAGCTAGTTCATGAATGTAAAGAGTGTAGCATGGAGCTAGTTCATGAATGATTTTGACTCTTCAAACATACCAGAGTCGCTATATGCGATCCCTGACTCTGCTTCTGGTACGCAAGCTATTTTAATTAGTTCCCCGCATCCAGTGCAGGCAGGAGGGATTGTTAATTGCGCTACCGAACTGCCCCTAATCAAAACTAAACAAAACGGCCTAAACCCAGCCGTCAGAAAACACAGAAAATTTAACTTTTTTCAGTGTGTCAATCACTCTCGAGTCATCTGGGACCCACGAGCTAAGCCCAAGGGACTACTAGGGGGGCACTTGAACATTCGTAGTGTCATTCCAAAAAGTGATCAAATTCAACATCTACTCACAGACTCCAACCTTGACTTTCTCTGCCTCTCAGAGACATGGCTCCATAAACACTCTCCATATGCTGCTTTGATTGTGCCTGGCTACAATGTTTTCAGGAGAGACAGGATTGAAGGAAGAGGAGGGGGTGTGATGATTTACATTAAAGAACATATCCGATGTAAACAAATTGAGTGGTCATGTGATAATGAACTAGAATGTATTGGCCTGAACGTTACACTGTCTCCCCAAATGTCTTTTACCCTCATTGGAATGTATAGGCCACCTTCCACCAAAAGTGTGTTTTTGATCAGTTTAATACCATGCTTAGGGAATGTGATTTTGGGAAAGAGGTCATCTTAATGGGAGATTTTAACATTAATTATGAAGACAAGTGTTGTAGGAAAACCCTCAAACGGATCACTAATACCTTTGACCTTACACAGCTAGTTAAAGGGCCAACCAGGGTGACTTGTTGCTCTAAAACACAGATTGATTTGGTGTTCAGTAATAAACCAGAGAGAGTGACTAAATCATTCAATATGGTTACTGGGCTGTCTGATCATAATCTGACACTTATAGCCAGAAAGCTGTCTAAGAGCAGGTTTAACCTCTCTACTGTTAGAAAGCCGGATCAACTCAGAATACCTAAGAGTGAATTAAACTACTTTGAAAAAGCAATTAAGGGAATAAACTGGAATGATCTCTTGTCCTATACAGACGTGGAAGCTGATAGTCAGGTTTTTCTATCCACAATCCAGACTACAATAAATGGCTTCCTAAAGAAAATCAAATCCAAACCTGGCCAAAAGAGCACTCTTCCTTGGCTAAATGGAGAAATCTGGAAATTGATGAAAGAATGAGATTATGCTCTAAAAATAGCCCTAAAATCTAAATTAGAGCATGACAGACGTAGGTTTACCATGTTGAGAAATAAGGTGATGAAAGAAATCACAGGCCAAGGCAAACTTTTTTATTAACATAATTGGTGAAGCAAAGGGAAATTCTAAATTGATATGGGATAATCTAAAAAAGTTAACAGGGAAAGACCATAGTAACACTGCAAAAAGACTAGAAATCATGGTGAATAACAATCTAACACAGGATGCAGTCGAAATAGCAATAGCCTTCAATTCCTACTTTATTGACTCTGTCAGGGTACTGACACAGAACCCCTCCACCGGTTTCTTGGGCTCAGTGCTAGTGAATGACACTCAACCTGTCTTCATCATAAGGGAGGTTTCTGAGTCAAAGGTGAACAAGGTGATTAGCTCACTAAAGAACTCTAAAGCCAAAGATGTGTTTGGGATGGACTCTACCTTTCTTAAAAACTACAAAGAGTCACTCATTGGCCCCATTACTAAGGTCACCAACACATCTATTGGTCTCGGTGTGTTTCCAAGGGTATGGAAGTCGGCCATAATAACGGCCATCTTTAAATCAGGCGACCCTGCTGACGTGAGTAACTACAGGCCCATTAGTATACTACCTGTGGTGTCAAAGGTTGTTGAAAAGTGTGTAGCAGAACAACTGATTGCCCACCTCAACAACAGCCCCTTCACATTACACTCCATGCAGTTTGGCTTCAGAGCGAAACACTCCACAGAAACGGCCAACTGCTTTCTTCTGGAAAATGTGAAGTCCAAGATGGACAAAGGGGGTGCTGTTGGGGCTGTGTTTCTGGACCTAAGGAAGGCTTTTGATAATGTTAACCATGAGATTCTCATCACAAAATTGTCAAAGTTCAACTTTTCCCCTGATGCCTTGAGATGGATGAAATCATACCTTGAAGGCAGAACTCAGTGTGTCAGAGTGAGCAATGAGCTGTCGCCCTATCGTAGCTATGATGTGGGCGTGCCCCAAGGGTCAATACTGGGGCCCCTCCTGTTCAGCCTGTACATTAATGATCTGCCTTCTGTCTGTACTGGGTCTGAAGTTCAAATGTATGCAGATGATACAGTGATATATGTGCATGCAAAGAGCAAACAACAAGCTGCACAAGAACTCAGAAAAAAACTGTTTGCATGTTCTTCACAAAGAGGGCAACAGATGCTACTGAGCCAGATGTCTATGTGTCAGGGGAGAAGCTCCAGGTGGTATCCGATTTTAAGTACCTTGGCATCATACTTGATTCCAACCTCTCTTTTAAAAAGCATGTGAAAAAGGTAATTCAAATAACTAAATTCAACCTAGCTAATTTCCGATTTATACGAAATTGTTTGACTACAGAGGTAGCAAAACTGTACTTCAACTCTATGATACTCCCCCACTTAACATACTGCTTGACTAGTTGGGCCCAAGCTTGCTGTACAACATTAAAACCTATTCAGTCTGTCTACAAACAGGCTCTCAAAGTGCTTGATAGGAAGCCCAATAGCCATCATCATTGTCACATCCTTAGAAAGCATGAGCTCTTGAGTTGGGAAAATCTTGTGCAATACACCGACGCATGTCTTGTATTCAAGATCCTTAATGGCCTGGCTCCCCCTCCACTCAATATTTTTGTTAAACAGAAAACCCAGACATATGGCAGCAGATCCACAAGGTCTGCCATGAGAGGTGACTGTATAGTTCCCCTAAGGAAAAGCACCTTTAGTAAATCTGCATTCTCTGTGAGAGCTTCCCATGTCTGGAATACACTGCCATCAGACACACATAACTGCACCACATATCAAACTTTCACAAAATGCTTGAAGACATGGCTAAAGGTCAATCAGATTTGTGAACATGGTCCCTAGCTGTGTGTTGCCGCTTTCCATGTTGTCTGTTGTCTGTAGCTTGTGAGGTGTGGAAACACTTTGTTGCTTTTATGAATTTTGTCTTGCTGCTTTTTGCTCTATGTTGCTCTGTCTGTATGCTACGTCTTGCTTGTCCTATGTTGCTATGTCTTGCTTGTTCTATGTTGCTATTGTCTATATTGTAATTGTTTTTAATAACCTGCCCAGGGACTGCGGTTGAAAATTAGCCGGCTGGCTAAAACCGACACTTTTACTGAAACGTTGATTAATGTGCACTGTCCCTGTAAAAATAAAAATAAACTCAACTCAACGTAAAGTGTGTAGCATGGAGCTAGTGCATGCGAAACCATTCAATGTGGATGATGTTAGATGTCTCAGCAACAGGAAGGAGGAGTGATAACAGACACATGACAGGAAGAGAGAGACCATCCTGAGCTCATTGAAAGGGATCTTTATTTGCATTGGGATGGTAGCACATTGTTGGTAGCACACACTCTTTTGTTTGTTTGTTTGTTTGTTTCTCTCTCTCTCTCTCTCTCTCTCTCTCTCTCTCTCTCTCTAATAAAGATGAACAGTAAACATTACACTCACAGAAGTTCCAAAAGAATAAAGACATTACAAATGTAAAATAATGTACAGTTGAAGTCGGAAGTTTACATACACTTAGGTTGGAGTCATTTTTCAACCATTCCACTAATTTCTTGTTAACAAACTATAGTTTTGGCAAGTCGGTTAGGACATCTACTTTGTGCATGACACAAAAAAAAATCCAACATTTGTTTACAGACAGATTACTTCACTTATAATTCACTGTATCACAATTCCAGTGGGTCAGAAGTTTACGTACACTAAGTTGACTGTGCCTTTAAATATGATGTCATGGCTTAAGAAACTTCTGAAAGGCTAATTGACAACTTTTGAGTCAATTGGAGGTGCACCTGTGGATGTATTTCAAGGCCTACTTTCAAACTCAGTGCTTCTTTGCTTGACATCATGGGAAAATCAAAAGGAATCAGCCAAGACCTCAGAAAAAAAAATTGATTGCATCATGAGGTAGGAAAATTATGTGGATATATTGAAGCAACATCTCAAGACATCAGTCAGGAAGTTAAAGCTTGGTTGCAAATGGGTCTTCCAAATGGACAATAACCCCAAGCACACTTCCAAAGTTGTGGCAAAATGGCTTAAGGACAACAAAGTCAAGGTATTGAAGTGGCCATCACAAAGCCCTGACCTCAATCCTATAGAACATTTGTGGGCAGAACTGAAACAGCATGTGCGAGCAAGGAGGCCTACAAACCTGACTCAGTTACACCAGCTCTGTCAGGAGGAATGGGCCAAAATTCACCCAACTTATTCTGGGAAGCTTGTGGAAGGCTACCCGAAACGTTTGACCCAAGTTAAACAAGTTAAAGGCAATGCTACCAAATACTAAATGAGTGTATGGAGATTTCTGACCCACTGGGAATGTGATGAAAGAAATAAAAGCTGAAATAAATCATTCTCTCTTACTATTATTCTGACATTTCACATTCTTAAAATAAAGTGGTGATCCTAACTGACCTAAGACAGGGAATTTTTTACTGGGATTAAATGTCAGGAATTGTGGAAAAGCTGTGTTTAAATGTATTTGGCTAAGGTGTATGTAAATCTCCGATTTCAACTGTACAGTTATTATCTCTCTATTATCTCTCTCTGTTTGTCTTTATCTATTATCTCCATTCATCCAGTGTTTTTAGCCAGATATAGTTCAAGCATACAGCAGAGTAGCAGACAGGGGTGTTATGAAATAGAAGGTGTTAGTCAGAGGGCTTAACACGAGGTTCATTCATTTATGTTACACCCGACAGACAGGCAGACAGACAGGCAGAATGGCCAGCCCAGTGGACCAGATATACAGCAGGAGCAGATTACCCTCAATAATATACAAGATAATACAATATAACGTAATACTATATTTAAGCCATAAGGCCTGTGGAGGTGGGGTATATGGCCAATATACCACGGCTAAGTGCTGTTCTTAAGCATGACTAGGGTTGCACATTTTGGAGAATATTCAGAGGTGGAAACTCTCCGTGGGAATTAACGGGAATATATGGGAATTAACGGGAATATATGGGAATTAACGGGAATATATGCAAATTAATATATTAAAAGCATTTAAGTGTCAATGTTTTTTTGCATTGGATATATTTATCACATCGTATGGAGACAGAATTATGAACCTTTTACCTCATCATAAGTAGACATCATTACAAATTATAAAATCCTTCCAATAGAAATTGGAGGACCAATTTCTATTGGAAGGAGGACCATGTGCGGTTGCCATCGATAAGCTGTCTGATTCATCATTTACACCTCGGATAAGAAGTAGAGGGACTTTTGTCAGAGGTTACTTGTCGTGAGCGCTGAGGGAACTTTATGCACTTGGCCAGATGATTCTGCATCTTTGTTGCATTCTTCACATATGATTTGGCACAGTATTTGCAATTGTACACAGCTTTTCCTTCTACGTTAGCTGCAGTGAAATGTCTCCACACATCAGATAGTGCCCGTGGCATTTTCCTGTAAAGATGAGAAAAAATGAGTAAAACAAAACAACAAATACAATTACATGTACAGATAAATAGTTAAGCAGTTAGATTAAACAACTCCTTTTTAAGATAAATGTTTTAAAATTAAATATGCATGGAAACAGGTGAATTAACACTCCTCAGTTAGCAGGCTGAAGCTAGCTAAAACCCACATGGTAGCAAAAATGAACTAGCAGAAATTGTTAACATGTTAGAAATGATTTAAACACACTTTGCTGTAGGCTACTATTTACTAGATAACAAACAAATGTCATATATGTCATATAAAAAATATTCCCCCACCCAGTATTGTAATCATAACTTACCAGGAAGCATGTAGTCCTTGGCTCAGACAGTGTTGTACTGAGGGCTCAATAGCGGCAGGGTAGCCTAGTGGTTAGAGCATTGGACTAGTAACCGGAAGGTTGTAAGTTCAAACCCCCCAGCTGATGAGGTACAAATCTGTTGTTCTGCCCCTGAACAGGCAGTTAACCCACTGTTTCCAGGCCGTCATTGAAAATAAGAATTTGTTCTTAACTGACTTGCCTAGTTAAATAAAGATAAAATAAGAAATAGCATCTCATTAGTGTGCAAGATCTTGAGAATCAGCTGTCCATGTGATGGAAGAATGTACTGTGCATGCAGAGGGTTGCAATTCCAATGAATTGGGGATAGTTTAACCAACATATACCACAAAACCAAGAATTGCCTATAATATATAAGACAATCTAATATAAGATAATATTATTATGGAAATAAGATAATATCGTCAATAAGATATACATACAAGTAGTGCACGTAGCACACACCTTCCAGCGCAACAAACACACACACTACAACCCGGTTCCGGGTTGGAGCGAGCGGTCGCATCTACACTTCGGTCCGCAGGTAGTATAACTTTTCATTACATTTTTCATTACATTTCATTATAGTACAACGGTTTGATTTGTCTAATCTTAGCAATTTCTTCTTAGCTAGCTACATAGCCGTCTTTGTATCAAAGATAATTGCGTAATTATCGTATTTTGTCGTCCTAACGTAGTCTACACTGCTATCTGCCCAGCAGCTAGCTAAGCAGCTAGCTAACGTCCACTGTCCACCAGCACTGTAGAAACTATTACACTCAACTGAACGACTCGATTAGTGAAGTGTTAGCTAGCTACATAGTTGTCTTTGCTGTCTTCGTATCCAAGATAATTGTGTAGTTTAGAGTGTGTAGACTTAGAGTGATTATCTTAATTTACCGAGGTTAGCTAGCCAGCTATTTGTCGTCCTTAACGTAGGAGATGCTGCTAGCTAGCTAGCCAACAGCTAGCCAACCTCTACCGAATAGAACTTCAACTAACTTCCGCTTCGCTCCACAGGTAGTATCACATTTTCATTTCACTTCATTACAGTACAACGGTTTGATTTGTTTGATCGTAGCTAGCTAGCTACATAGCCGTCTTTGTATCTAAGACAATTGTGTAGTCTAGAGCGATTTTCTAGGTTAGCTAGCCAGCTATTGTCGTTCTTTTAACGTAACGTAACGCAATCAACACTGCTAGCTAGCCAGCTAGCCCCCGAATAGCAGCACTGTAGAAACTATTACACTCGACGGAACGACTTGATTAGTGTAGTGTCAACATCGCAGCCACTGCCAGCTAGCCTACAAAGTCAACAACGCAGCCACTGCCAGCTAGCCTACTCCAGCAGTACTGTATCATTTCAATCATTTTAGTCAATAAGATTCTTGCTACGTAAGCTTAACTTTCTGAACATTGAGACGTGTAGTCCACTTGTCATTCCAATCTCCTTTGCATTAGCGTAGCCTCTTCTGTAGCCTGTCAACTATGTGTCTATCTATCCCTGTTCTCTCCTCTCTGCACAGACCATACAAACGCTCCACACCGCGTGGCCGCGGCCACCCTAATCTGGTGGTCCCAGCGCGCACGACCCACGTGGAGTTCCAGGTCTCCTGTAGCCTCTGGAACTGCCGATCTGCGGCCAACAAGGCAGAGTTCATCTCAGCCTATGCCTCCCTCCAGTCCCTCGACTTCTTGGCACTGATGGAAACATGGATCACCACAGATAACACTGCTACTCCTACTGCTCTCTCTTCGTCCGCCCACGTGTTCTCGCACACCCCGAGAGCTTCTGGTCAGCGGGGTGGTGGCACCGGGATCCTCATCTCTCCCAAGTGGTCATTCTCTCTTTCTCCCCTTACCCATCTGTCTATCGCCTCCTTTGAATTCCATGCTGTCACAGTTACCAGCCCTTTCAAGCTTAACATCCTTATCATTTATCGCCCTCCAGGTTCCCTCGGAGAGTTCATCAATGAGCTTGATGCCTTGATAAGCTCCTTTCCTGAGGACGGCTCACCTCTCACAGTCCTGGGCGACTTTAACCTCCCCACGTCTACCTTTGACTCATTCCTCTCTGCCTCCTTCTTTCCACTCCTCTCCTCTTTTGACCTCACCCTCTCACCTTCCCCCCCTACTCACAAGGCAGGCAATACGCTCGACCTCATCTTTACTAGATGCTGTTCTTCCACTAACCTTATTGCAACTCCCCTCCAAGTCTCCGACCACTACCTTGTATCCTTTTCCCTCTCGCTCTCATCCAACACTTCCCATACTGCCCCTACTCGGATGGTATCGCGCCGTCCCAACCTTCGCTCTCTCTCCCCCGCTACTCTCTCCTCTTCCATCCTATCATCTCTTCCCTCTGCTCATACCTTCTCCAACCTATCTCCTGATTCTGCCTCCTCAACCCTCCTCTCTTCCCTTTCTGCATCCTTTGACTCTCTATGTCCCCTATCCTCCAGGCCGGCTCGGTCCTCCCCTCCCGCTCCGTGGCTCGACGACTCATTGCGAGCTCACAGAACAGAGCTCCGGGCAGCCGAGCGGAAATGGAGGAAAACTCGCCTCCCTGCGGACCTGGCATCCTTTCACTCCCTCCTCTCTACATTTTCCTCCTCTGTCTCTGCTGCTAAAGCCATTTTCTACCACTCTAAATTCCAAGCATCTGCCTCTAACCCTAGGAAGCTCTTTGCCACCTTCTCCTCCCTCCTGAATCCTCCTCCCCCCCTCCCTCTCTGCAGATGACTTCGTCAACCATTTTGAAAAGAAGGTCGACGACATCCGATCCTCGTTTGCTAAGTCAAACGACACCGCTGGTTCTGCTCACACTGCCCTACCCTGTGCTCTGACCTCTTTCTCCCCTCTCTCTCCAGATGAAATCTCACTTCTTGTGACGGCCGGCCGCCCAACAACCTGCCCGCTTGACCCTATCCCCTCCTCTCTTCTCCAGACCATTTCCGGAGACCTTCTCCCTTACCTCACCTCGCTCATCAACTCATCCCTGACCGCTGGCTACGTCCCTTCCGTCTTCAAGAGAGCGAGAGTTGCACCCCTTCTGAAAAAACCTACACTCGATCCCTCCGATGTCAACAACTACAGACCAGTATCCCTTCTTTCTTTTCTCTCCAAAACTCTTGAACGTGCCGTCCTTGGCCAGCTCTCCCGCTATCTCTCTCAGAATGACCTTCTTGATCCAAATCAGTCAGGTTTCAAGACTAGTCATTCAACTGAGACTGCTCTTCTCTGTATCACGGAGGCGCTCCGCACTGCTAAAGCTAACTCTCTCTCCTCTGCTCTCATCCTTCTAGACCTATCGGCTGCCTTCGATACTGTGAACCATCAGATCCTCCTCTCCACCCTCTCCAAGTTGGGCATCTCCGGTGCGGCCCACGCTTGGATTGCGCCCTACCTGACAGGTCGCTCCTACCAGGTGGCGTGGCGAGAATCTGTCTCCTCGCCACGCGCTCTCACCACTGGTGTCCCCCAGGGCTCTGTTCTAGGCCCTCTGCTATTCTCGCTATACACCAAGTCACTTGGATCTGTCATAACCTCACATGGTCTCTCCTATCATTGCTATGCAGACGACACACAATTAATCTTCTCCTTTCCCCCTTCTGATGACCAGGTGGCGAATCGCATCTCTGCATGTCTGGCAGACATATCAGTGTGGATGACGGATCACCACCTCAAGCTGAACCTCGGCAAGACGGAGCTGCTCTTCCTCCCGGGGAAGGACTGCCCGTTCCATGATCTCGCCATCACGGTTGACAACTCCATTGTGTCCTCCTCCCAGAGCGCTAAGAACCTTGGCGTGATCCTGGACAACACCCTGTCGTTCTCAACCAACATCAAGTCAACAAGGCTGAATGGCAGCCACAAACAGGCCCACTGAGTCAACAAGGCTGAATGGCAGCCACAAACAGGCCCACTGAGTCAACAAGGCTGAATGGCAGCCACAAACAGGCCCACTGAGTCAACAAAGCTGAATGGCAGCCACAAACAGGCCCACTGAGTCAACAAAGCTGAATGGCAGCCACAAACAGGCCCACTGAGTCAACAAGGCTGAATGGCAGCCACAAACAGGCCCACTGAGTCAACAAGGCTGAATGGCAGCCACAAACAGGCCCACTCAGTCAACAAGGCTGAATGGCAGCCACAAACAGGCCCACTGAGTCAACAAGGCTGAATGGCAGCCACAAACAGGCCCACTGAGTCAACAAGGCTGAATGGCAGCCACAAACAGGCCCACTGAGTCAACAAAGCTGAATGGCAGCCACAAACAGGCCCACTCAGTCAACAAGGCTGAATGGCAGCCACAAACAGGCCCACTGAGTCAACAAGGCTGAATGGCAGCCACAAACAGGCCCACTGAGTCAACAAGGCTGAATGGCAGCCACAAACAGGCCCACTGAGTCAACAAAGCTGAATGGCAGCCACAAACAGGCCCACTGAGTCAACAAGGCTGAATGGCAGCCACAAACAGGCCCACTGAGTCAACAAAGCTGAATGGCAGCCACAAACAGGCCCACTCAGTCAACAAGGCTGAATGGCAGCCACAAACAGGCCCACTGAGTCAACAAAGCTGAATGGCAGCCACAAACAGGCCCACTGAGTCAACAAGGCTGAATGGCAGCCACAAACAGGCCCACTGAGTCAACAAGGCTGAATGGCAGCCACAAACAGGCCCACTGAGTCAACAAGGCTGAATGGCAGCCACAAACAGGCCCACTGTCAACAAAGCTGAATGGCAGCCACAAACAGGCCCACTGAGTCAACAAAGCTGAATGGCAGCCACAAACAGGCCCACTGAGTCAACAAGGCTGAATGGCAGCCACAAACAGGCCCACTGAGTCAACAAGGCTGAATGGCAGCCACAAACAGGCCCACTGAGTCAACAAGGCTGAATGGCAGCCACAAACAGGCCCACTGAGTCAACAAGGCTGAATGGCAGCCACAAACAGGCCCACTGAGTCAACAAAGCTGAATGGCAGCCACAAACAGGCCCACTCAGTCAACAAGGCTGAATGGCAGCCACAAACAGGCCCACTGAGTCAACAAGGCTGAATGGCAGCCACAAACAGGCCCACTGAGTCAACAAGGCTGAATGGCAGCCACAAACAGGCCCACTGAGTCAACAAAGCTGAATGGCAGCCACAAACAGGCCCACTGAGTCAACAAGGCTGAATGGCAGCCACAAACAGGCCCACTGAGTCAACAAAGCTGAATGGCAGCCACAAACAGGCCCACTCAGTCAACAAGGCTGAATGGCAGCCACAAACAGGCCCACTGAGTCAACAAGGCTGAATGGCAGCCACAAACAGGCCCACTGAGTAAACAAGGCTGAATGGCAGCCACAAACAGGCCCACTGAGTCAACAAGGCTGAATGGCAGCCACAAACAGGCCCACTGAGTCAACAAGGCTGAATGGCAGCCACAAACAGGCCCACTGAGTCAACAAACCTGAATGGCAGCCACAAACAGGCCCACTGAGTCAACAAACCTGAATGGCAGCCACAAACAGGCCCACTGAGTCAACAAGGCTGAATGGCAGCCACAAACAGGCCCACTGAGTCAACAAGGCTGAATGGCAGCCACAAACAGGCCCACTGAGTCAACAAGGCTGAATGGCAGCCACAAACAGGCCCACTGAGTCAACAAGGCTGAATGGCAGCCACAAACAGGCCCACTGAGTCAACAAGGCTGAATGGCAGCCACAAACAGGCCCACTGAGTCAACAAAGCTGAATGGCAGCCACAAACAGGCCCACTGAGTCAACAAAGCTGAATGGCAGCCACAAACAGGCCCACTGAGTCAACAAGGCTGAATGGCAGCCACAAACAGGCCCACTGAGTCAACAAGGCTGAATGGCAGCCACAAACAGGCCCACTGAGTCAACAAGGCTGAATGGCAGCCACAAACAGGCCCACTGAGTCAACAAAGCTGAATGGCAGCCACAAACAGGCCCACTGAGTCAACAAGGCTGAATGGCAGCCACAAACAGGCCCACTGAGTCAACAAGGCTGAATGGCAGCCACAAACAGGCCCACTGAGTCAACAAGGCTGAATGGCAGCCACAAACAGGCCCACTGAGTCAACAAGGCTGAATGGCAGCCACAAACAGGCCCACTGAGTCAACAAAGCTGAATGGCAGCCACAAACAGGCCCACTCAGTCAACAAGGCTGAATGGCAGCCACAAACAGGCCCACTGAGTCAACAAGGCTGAATGGCAGCCACAAACAGGCCCACTGAGTCAACAAGGCTGAATGGCAGCCACAAACAGGCCCAATGAGTCAACAAAGCTGAATGGCAGCCACAAACAGGCCCACTGAGTCAACAAGGCTGAATGGCAGCCACAAACAGGCCCACTGAGTCAACAAAGCTGAATGGCAGCCACAAACAGGCCCACTCAGTCAACAAGGCTGAATGGCAGCCACAAACAGGCCCACTGAGTCAACAAGGCTGAATGGCAGCCACAAACAGGCCCACTGAGTCAACAAGGCTGAATGGCAGCCACAAACAGGCCCACTGAGTCAACAAGGCTGAATGGCAGCCACAAACAGGCCCACTGAGTCAACAAAGCTGAATGGCAGCCACAAACAGGCCCACTCAGTCAACAAGGCTGAATGGCAGCCACAAACAGGCCCACTGAGTCAACAAGGCTGAATGGCAGCCACAAACAGGCCCACTGAGTCAACAAGGCTGAATGGCAGCCACAAACAGGCCCACTGAGTCAACAAGGCTGAATGGCAGCCACAAACAGGCCCACTGAGTCAACAAGGCTGAATGGCAGCCACAAACAGGCCCACTGAGTCAACAAGGCTGAATGGCAGCCACAAACAGGCCCACTGAGTCAACAAGGCTGAATGGCAGCCACAAACAGGCCCACTGAGTCAACAAGGCTGAATGGCAGCCACAAACAGGCCCACTGAGTCAACAAGGCTGAATGGCAGCCACAAACAGGCCCACTGAGTCAACAAGGCTGAAAGTATCTGCATGTGCCATGTGTTCTGTATATGAAGATCAAGGCAGCCAAATGGTACCTTGTCCCCTATCTATAGTATAGTGCACCATGGGCCCTGATCAAAAGTAGTGCACTATACAGGGAATAAGGTAGATTTTGGAAGTCATAGCAGGTTAACTTTTCCCTGCTGCTGTTTGTTATAAAGTACATTAAACAACTTATAGAACAGGAACTAAGACTGTTTAAGTACATTAATCAACTTATAGAACAGGAACTAAGACTGTTTAAGTACATTAAACAACTTATAGAACAGGAACTAAAACTGTTTAAGTACATTACACAACTTATAGAACAGGAACAAAACTGTACATTACATTTTATCTCCTGGGTGTGTGTCACTGAGAAGGCAGTGGGAAGTGGATAGCAGTCTGTCTCCTCTTCAGTGGATAGCAGAGTCTGACTCCTCTTCAGTGGATAGCAGTCTGACTCCTCTTCAGTGGATAGCAGTCTGTCTCCTCTTCAGTGGATAGCAGAGTCTGTCTCCTCTTCAGTGGATAGCAGTCTGTCTCCTCTTCAGTGGATAGCAGTCTGTCTCCTCTTCAGTGGATAGCAGTCTGTCTCCTCTTCAGTGGATAGCAGAGTCTGTCTCCTCTTCAGTGGATAGCAGTCTGTCTCCTCTTCAGTGGATAGCAGTCTGTCTCCTCTTCAGTGGATAGCAGTCTGTCTCCTCTTCAGTGGATAGCAGTCTGTCTCCTCTTCAGTGGATAGCGGAGTCTGTCTCCTCTTCAGTGGATAGCAGTCTGTCTCCTCTTCAGTGGATAGCAGTCTGTCTCCTCTTCAGTGGATAGCAGTCTGACTCCTCTTCAGTGGATAGCAGAGTCTGTCTCCTCTTCAGTGGATAGCGGAGTCTGTCTCCTCTTCAGTGGATAGCAGTCTGTCTCCTCTTCAGTGGATAGCAGTCTGTCTCCTCTTCAGTGGATAGCAGTCTGACTCCTCTTCAGTGGATAGCAGAGTCTGTCTCCTCTTCAGTGGATAGCAGTCTGTCTCCTCTTCAGTGGATAGCGGAGTCTGTCTCCTCTTCAGTGGATAGCAGTCTGTCTCCTCTTCAGTGGATAGCGGAGTCTGTCTCCTCTTCAGTGGATAGCAGTCTGACTCCTCTTCAGTGGATAGCAGAGTCTGACTCCTCTTCAGTGGATAGCAGTCTGACTCCTCTTCAGTGGATAGCAGTCTGTCTCCTCTTCAGTGGATAGCAGTCTGTCTCCTCTTCAGTGGATAGCAGTCTGACTCCTCTTCAGTGGATAGCAGTCTGTCTCCTCTTCAGTGGATAGCAGTCTGTCTCCTCTTCAGTGGATAGCAGTCTGTCTCCTCTTCAGTGGATAGCGGAGTCTGTCTCCTCTTCAGTGGATAGCAGTCTGTCTCCTCTTCAGTGGATAGCAGAGTCTGACTCCTCTTCAGTGGATAGCAGTCTGTCTCCTCTTCAGTGGATAGCAGTCTGTCTCCTCTTCAGTGGATAGCGGAGTCTGACTCCTCTTCAGTGGATAGCAGTCTGACTCCTCTTCAGTGGATAGCAGTCTGACTCCTCTTCAGTGGATAGCAGTCTGTCTCCTCTTCAGTGGATAGCAGAGTCTGACTCCTCTTCAGTGGATAGCAGTCTGACTCCTCTTCAGTGGATAGCAGTCTGTCTCCTCTTCAGTGGATAGCAGTCTGTCTCCTCTTCAGTGGATAGCGGAGTCGGTCTCCTCTTCAGTGGATAGCGGAGTCTGTCTCCTCTTCAGTGGATAGCGGAGTCTGTCTCCTCTTCAGTGGATAGCAGTCTGACTCCTCTTCAGTGGATAGCGGAGTCTGTCTCCTCTTCAGTGGATAGCAGTCTGTCTCCTCTTCAGTGGATAGCAGTCTGTCTCCTCTTCAGTGGATAGCAGTCTGACTCCTCTTCAGTGGATAGCAGTCTGACTCCTCTTCAGTGGATAGCAGTCTGTCTCCTCTTCAGTGGATAGCAGAGTCTGTCTCCTCTTCAGTGGATAGCAGAGTCTGTCTCCTCTTCAGTGGATAGCAGTCTGTCTCCTCTTCAGTGGATAGCAGAGTCTGTCTCCTCTTCAGTGGATAGCAGAGTCTGTCTCCTCTTCAGTGGATAGTAGTCTGTCTCCTCTTCAGTGGATAGCAGTCTGACTCCTCTTCAGTGGATATCAGTCTGACTCCTCTTCAGTGGATAGCAGAGTCTGACTCCTCTTCAGTGGATAGCAGAGTCTGTCTCCTCTTCAGTGGATAGCAGTCTGTCTCCTCTTCAGTGGATATCAGTCTGACTCCTCTTCAGTGGATAGCAGAGTCTGACTCCTCTTCAGTGGATAGCAGAGTCTGTCTCCTCTTCAGTGGATAGCGGAGTCTGTCTCCTCTTCAATGGATATCAGTCTGTCTCCTCTTCAGTGGATAGCAGAGTCTGACTCCTCTTCAGTGGATAGCGGAGTCTGTCTCCTCTTCAGTGGATAGCGGAGTCTGTCTCCTCTTCAGTGGATAGCGGAGTCTGTCTCCTCTTCAGTGGATATCAGTCTGTCTCCTCTTCAGTGGATAGCAGTCTGTCTCCTCTTCAGTGGATAGCGGAGTCTGTCTCCTCTTCAGTGGATAGCAGTCTGTCTCCTCTTCAGTGGATAGCGGAGTCTGACTCCTCTTCATAGGATAGCAGAGTCTGACTCCTCTTCAGTGGATAGCAGTCTGTCTCCTCTTCAGTGGATAGCAGTCTGTCTCCTCTTCAGTGGATAGCGGAGTCTGACTCCTCTTCAGTGGATAGCAGTCTGACTCCTCTTCAGTGGATAGCAGTCTGACTCCTCTTCAGTGGATAGCAGTCTGACTCCTCTTCAGTGGATAGCAGTCTGACTCCTCTTCAGTGGATAGCAGTCTGACTCCTCTTCAGTGGATAGCAGTCTGTCTCCTCTTCAGTGGATAGCAGAGTCTGACTCCTCTTCAGTGGATAGCAGTCTGACTCCTCTTCAGTGGATAGCAGAGTCTGTCTCCTCTTCAGTGGATAGCGGAGTCTGTCTCCTCTTCAGTGGATAGCAGAGTCTGTCTCCTCTTCAGTGGATAGCGGAGTCTGTCTCCTCTTCAGTGGATAGCGGAGTCTGTCTCCTCTTCAGTGGATAGCAGTCTGACTCCTCTTCAGTGGATAGCGGAGTCTGTCTCCTCTTCAGTGGATAGCAGTCTGTCTCCTCTTCAGTGGATAGCAGTCTGTCTCCTCTTCAGTGGATAGCAGTCTGACTCCTCTTCAGTGGATAGCAGTCTGTCTCCTCTTCAGTGGATAGCAGTCTGTCTCCTCTTCAGTGGATAGCAGAGTCTGTCTCCTCTTCAGTGGATAGCAGAGTCTGTCTCCTCTTCAGTGGATAGCAGTCTGTCTCCTCTTCAGTGGATAGCAGAGTCTGTCTCCTCTTCAGTGGATAGCAGAGTCTGTCTCCTCTTCAGTGGATAGCAGAGTCTGTCTCCTCTTCAGTGGATAGTAGTCTGTCTCCTCTTCAGTGGATAGCAGAGTCTGACTCCTCTTCAGTGGATATCAGTCTGACTCCTCTTCAGTGGATAGCAGAGTCTGACTCCTCTTCAGTGGATAGCAGAGTCTGTCTCCTCTTCAGTGGATAGCGGAGTCTGTCCCCTCTTCAATGGATATCAGTCTGTCTCCTCTTCAGTGGATAGCAGAGTCTGACTCCTCTTCAGTGGATAGCGGAGTCTGTCTCCTCTTCAGTGGATAGCGGAGTCTGTCTCCTCTTCAGTGGATAGCGGAGTCTGTCTCCTCTTCAGTGGATATCAGTCTGTCTCCTCTTCAGTGGATAGCAGAGTCTGTCTCCTCTTCAGTGGATAGCGGAGTCTGTCTCCTCTTCAATGGATATCAGTCTGTCTCCTCTTCAGTGGATAGCAGAGTCTGTCTCCTCTTCAGTGGATAGCAGAGTCTGTCTCCTCTTCAGTGGATAGCGGAGTCTGTCTCCTCTTCAATGGATAGCAGTCTGTCTCCTCTTCAGTGGATAGCAGTCTGTCTCCTCTTCAGTGGATAGCAGTCTGTCTCCTCTTCAGTGGATAGCAGTCTGTCTCCTCTTCAGTGGATAGCAGTCTGTCTCCTCTTCAGTGGATAGCAGTCTGTCTCCTCTTCAGTGGATAGCAGTCTGTCTCCTCTTCAGTGGATAACAGAGTCTGTCTCCTCTTCAGTGGATAACAGAGTCTGTCTCCTCTTCAGTGGATAACAGAGTCTGTCTCCTCTTCAGTGGATAGCAGTCTGTCTCCTCTTCAGTGGATAGCAGTCTGTCTCCTCTTCAGTGGATAGCAGTCTGACTCCTCTTCAGTGGATAGCAGAGTCTGTCTCCTCTTCAGTGGATAGCAGTCTGTCTCCTCTTCAGTGGATAGCAGAGTCTGTCTCCTCTTCAGTGGATAGCAGTCTGTCTCCTCTTCAGTGGATAGCAGTCTGTCTCCTCTTCAGTGGATAGCAGAGTCTGACTCCTCTTCAGTGGATAGCAGTCTGTCTCCTCTTCAGTGGATAGCAGTCTGTCTCCTCTTCAGTGGATAGCGGAGTCTGACTCCTCTTCAGTGGATAGCAGTCTGACTCCTCTTCAGTGGATAGCAGTCTGACTCCTCTTCAGTGGATAGCAGTCTGTCTCCTCTTCAGTGGATAGCAGAGTCTGACTCCTCTTCAGTGGATAGCAGTCTGACTCCTCTTCAGTGGATAGCAGTCTGTCTCCTCTTCAGTGGATAGCAGTCTGTCTCCTCTTCAGTGGATAGCGGAGTCGGTCTCCTCTTCAGTGGATAGCGGAGTCTGTCTCCTCTTCAGTGGATAGCGGAGTCTGTCTCCTCTTCAGTGGATAGCAGTCTGACTCCTCTTCAGTGGATAGCGGAGTCTGTCTCCTCTTCAGTGGATAGCAGTCTGTCTCCTCTTCAGTGGATAGCAGTCTGTCTCCTCTTCAGTGGATAGCAGTCTGACTCCTCTTCAGTGGATAGCAGTCTGTCTCCTCTTCAGTGGATAGCAGTCTGGCTCCTCTTCAGTGGATAGCAGAGTCTGTCTCCTCTTCAGTGGATAGCAGAGTCTGTCTCCTCTTCAGTGGATAGCAGTCTGTCTCCTCTTCAGTGGATAGCAGAGTCTGTCTCCTCTTCAGTGGATAGCAGAGTCTGTCTCCTCTTCAGTGGATAGTAGTCTGTCTCCTCTTCAGTGGATAGCAGAGTCTGACTCCTCTTCAGTGGATATCAGTCTGACTCCTCTTCAGTGGATAGCAGAGTCTGACTCCTCTTCAGTGGATAGCAGAGTCTGTCTCCTCTTCAGTGGATAGCGGAGTCTGTCCCCTCTTCAATGGATATCAGTCTGTCTCATCTTCAGTGGATAGCAGAGTCTGACTCCTCTTCAGTGGATAGCGGAGTCTGTCTCCTCTTCAGTGGATAGCGGAGTCTGTCTCCTCTTCAGTGGATAGCGGAGTCTGTCTCCTCTTCAGTGGATATCAGTCTGTCTCCTCTTCAGTGGATAGCAGAGTCTGTCTCCTCTTCAGTGGATAGCGGAGTCTGTCTCCTCTTCAATGGATATCAGTCTGTCTCCTCTTCAGTGGATAGCAGAGTCTGTCTCCTCTTCAGTGGATAGCAGAGTCTGTGTCCTCTTCAGTGGATAGCGGAGTCTGTCTCCTCTTCAATGGATAGCAGTCTGTCTCCTCTTCAGTGGATAGCAGTCTGTCTCCTCTTCAGTGGATAGCAGTCTGTCTCCTCTTCAGTGGATAGCAGTCTGTCTCCTCTTCAGTGGATAGCAGAGTCTGTCTCCTCTTCAGTGGATAGCGGAGTCTGTCTCCTCTTCAATGGATATCAGTCTGTCTCCTCTTCAGTGGATAGCAGAGTCTGACTCCTCTTCAGTGGATAGCGGAGTCTGTCTCCTCTTCAGTGGATAGCGGAGTCTGTCTCCTCTTCAGTGGATAGCGGAGTCTGTCTCCTCTTCAATGGATAGCAGTCTGTCTCCTCTTCAGTGGATAGCAGTCTGTCTCCTCTTCAGTGGATAGCAGTCTGTCTCCTCTTCAGTGGATAGCAGTCTGTCTCCTCTTCAGTGGATAGCAGAGTCTGTCTCCTCTTCAGTGGATAGCGGAGTCTGTCTCCTCTTCAATGGATATCAGTCTGTCTCCTCTTCAGTGGATAGCAGAGTCTGACTCCTCTTCAGTGGATAGCGGAGTCTGTCTCCTCTTCAGTGGATAGCGGAGTCTGTCTCCTCTTCAGTGGATAGCGGAGTCTGTCTCCTCTTCAGTGGATATCAGTCTGTCTCCTCTTCAGTGGATAGCAGTCTGTCTCCTCTTCAGTGGATAGCGGAGTCTGTCTCCTCTTCAGTGGATAGCAGTCTCTCTCCTCTTCAGTGGATAGTGGAGTCTGACTCCTCTTCATAGGATAGCAGAGTCTGACTCCTCTTCAGTGGATAGCAGTCTGACTCCTCTTCAGTGGATAGCAGTCTGTCTCCTCTTCAGTGGATAGCGGAGTCTGACTCCTCTTCAGTGGATAGCAGTCTGACTCCTCTTCAGTGGATAGCAGTCTGACTCCTCTTCAGTGGATAGCAGTCTGACTCCTCTTCAGTGGATAGCAGTCTGACTCCTCTTCAGTGGATAGCAGTCTGTCTCCTCTTCAGTGGATAGCAGAGTCTGACTCCTCTTCAGTGGATAGCAGTCTGACTCCTCTTCAGTGGATAGCAGAGTCTGTCTCCTCTTCAGTGGATAGCGGAGTCTGTCTCCTCTTCAGTGGATAGCGGAGTCTGTCTCCTCTTCAGTGGATAGCGGAGTCTGTCTCCTCTTCAGTGGATAGCGGAGTCTGTCTCCTCTTCAGTGGATAGCAGTCTGACTCCTCTTCAGTGGATAGCGGAGTCTGTCTCCTCTTCAGTGGATAGCAGTCTGTCTCCTCTTCAGTGGATAGCAGTCTGTCTCCTCTTCAGTGGATAGCAGTCTGACTCCTCTTCAGTGGATAGCAGTCTGTCTCCTCTTCAGTGGATAGCAGTCTGTCTCCTCTTCAGTGGATAGCAGAGTCTGTCTCCTCTTCAGTGGATAGCAGAGTCTGTCTCCTCTTCAGTGGATAGCAGTCTGTCTCCTATTCAGTGGATAGCAGAGTCTGTCTCCTCTTCAGTGGATAGCAGAGTCTGTCTCCTCTTCAGTGGATAGCAGAGTCTGTCTCCTCTTCAGTGGATAGTAGTCTGTCTCCTCTTCAGTGGATAGCAGAGTCTGACTCCTCTTCAGTGGATATCAGTCTGACTCCTCTTCAGTGGATAGCAGAGTCTGACTCCTCTTCAGTGGATAGCAGAGTCTGTCTCCTCTTCAGTGGATAGCGGAGTTTGTCCCCTCTTCAATGGATATCAGTCTGTCTCCTCTTCAGTGGATAGCAGAGTCTGACTCCTCTTCAGTGGATAGCGGAGTCTGTCTCCTCTTCAGTGGATAGCGGAGTCTGTCTCCTCTTCAGTGGATAGCGGAGTCTGTCTCCTCTTCAGTGGATATCAGTCTGTCTCCTCTTCAGTGGATAGCAGAGTCTGTCTCCTCTTCAGTGGATAGCGGAGTCTGTCTCCTCTTCAATGGATATCAGTCTGTCTCCTCTTCAGTGGATAGCAGAGTCTGTCTCCTCTTCAGTGGATAGCAGAGTCTGTCTCCTCTTCAGTGGATAGCGGAGTCTGTCTCCTCTTCAATGGATAGCAGTCTGTCTCCTCTTCAGTGGATAGCAGTCTGTCTCCTCTTCAGTGGATAGCAGTCTGTCTCCTCTTCAGTGGATAGCAGTCTGTCTCCTCTTCAGTGGATAGCAGTCTGTCTCCTCTTCAGTGGATAGCAGTCTGTCTCCTCTTCAGTGGATAGCAGTCTGTCTCCTCTTCAGTGGATAGCAGTCTGTCTCCTCTTCAGTGGATAACAGAGTCTGTCTCCTCTTCAGTGGATAACAGAGTCTGTCTCCTCTTCAGTGGATAACAGAGTCTGTCTCCTCTTCAGTGGATAGCAGTCTGTCTCCTCTTCAGTGGATAGCAGTCTGTCTCCTCTTCAGTGGATAGCAGTCTGACTCCTCTTCAGTGGATAGCAGAGTCTGTCTCCTCTTCAGTGGATAGCAGTCTGTCTCCTCTTCAGTGGATAGCAGAGTCTGTCTCCTCTTCAGTGGATAGCAGTCTGTCTCCTCTTCAGTGGATAGCAGTCTGTCTCCTCTTCAGTGGATAGCAGAGTCTGACTCCTCTTCAGTGGATAGCAGTCTGTCTCCTCTTCAGTGGATAGCAGTCTGTCTCCTCTTCAGTGGATAGCGGAGTCTGACTCCTCTTCAGTGGATAGCAGTCTGACTCCTCTTCAGTGGATAGCAGTCTGACTCCTCTTCAGTGGATAGCAGTCTGTCTCCTCTTCAGTGGATAGCAGAGTCTGACTCCTCTTCAGTGGATAGCAGTCTGACTCCTCTTCAGTGGATAGCAGTCTGTCTCCTCTTCAGTGGATAGCAGTCTGTCTCCTCTTCAGTGGATAGCGGAGTCGGTCTCCTCTTCAGTGGATAGCGGAGTCTGTCTCCTCTTCAGTGGATAGCGGAGTCTGTCTCCTCTTCAGTGGATAGCGGAGTCTGTCTCCTCTTCAGTGGATAGCAGTCTGTCTCCTCTTCAGTGGATAGCAGTCTGTCTCCTCTTCAGTGGATAGCAGTCTGACTCCTCTTCAGTGGATAGCAGTCTGACTCCTCTTCAGTGGATAGCAGTCTGTCTCCTCTTCAGTGGATAGCAGTCTGTCTCCTCTTCAGTGGATAGCAGAGTCTGTCTCCTCTTCAGTGGATAGCAGAGTCTGTCTCCTCTTCAGTGGATAGCAGTCTGTCTCCTCTTCAGTGGATAGCAGAGTCTGTCTCCTCTTCAGTGGATAGCAGAGTCTGTCTCCTCTTCAGTGGATAGTAGTCTGTCTCCTCTTCAGTGGATAGCAGAGTCTGACTCCTCTTCAGTGGATATCAGTCTGACTCCTCTTCAGTGGATAGCAGAGTCTGACTCCTCTTCAGTGGATAGCAGAGTCTGTCTCCTCTTCAGTGGATAGCGGAGTCTGTCCCCTCTTCAATGGATATCAGTCTGTCTCATCTTCAGTGGATAGCAGAGTCTGACTCCTCTTCAGTGGATAGCGGAGTCTGTCTCCTCTTCAGTGGATAGCGGAGTCTGTCTCCTCTTCAGTGGATAGCGGAGTCTGTCTCCTCTTCAGTGGATATCAGTCTGTCTCCTCTTCAGTGGATAGCAGAGTCTGTCTCCTCTTCAGTGGATAGCGGAGTCTGTCTCCTCTTCAATGGATATCAGTCTGTCTCCTCTTCAGTGGATAGCAGAGTCTGTCTCCTCTTCAGTGGATAGCAGAGTCTGTGTCCTCTTCAGTGGATAGCGGAGTCTGTCTCCTCTTCAATGGATAGCAGTCTGTCTCCTCTTCAGTGGATAGCAGTCTGTCTCCTCTTCAGTGGATAGCAGTCTGTCTCCTCTTCAGTGGATAGCAGTCTGTCTCCTCTTCAGTGGATAGCAGTCTGTCTCCTCTTCAGTGGATAGCAGTCTGTCTCCTCTTCAGTGGATAGCAGTCTGTCTCCTCTTCAGTGGATAACAGAGTCTGTCTCCTCTTCAGTGGATAACAGAGTCTGTCTCCTCTTCAGTGGATAACAGAGTCTGTCTCCCTTCAGTGGATAGCAGTCTGTCTCCTCTTCAGTGGATAGCAGTCTGTCTCCTCTTCAGTGGATAGCAGTCTGACTCCTCTTCAGTGGATAGCAGAGTCTGTCTCCTCTTCAGTGGATAGCAGTCTGTCTCCTCTTCAGTGGATAGCAGAGTCTGTCTCCTCTTCAGTGGATAGCAGAGTCTGTCTCCTCTTCAGTGGATAGCAGTCTGTATCCTCTTCAGTGGATAGCAGAGTCTGACTCCTCTTCAATATGATAGCAGTCTGTCTCCCCTTCAATACGATAGCAGTCTGTCTCCTCATCCATACTATAGCAGTCTGTCTCCTCTTCAATACGATAGCAGTCTGACTCCTCTTCAATACGATAGCAGTCTGTCTCCTCATCCATACTATAGCAGTCTGTCTCCTCTTCAATATGATAGCAGTCTGTCTCCCCTTCAATACGATAGCAGTCTGTCTCCTCATCCATACTATAGCATAGTCTGTCTCCTCTTCAATACGATAGCAGTCTGGTCTCCTCTTCAATACGATAGCAGAGTCTGACTCCTCTTCAATACGATATCAGTCTGTCTCCTCTTCAATACGATAGCAGAGTCTGTCTCCTCTTCAATACGATAGCATAGTCTGACTCCTCTTCAATACGATAGCAGAGTCTGTCTCCTCTTCAATACAATAGCAGTATTTCTCCTCTTCAATACGATATCAGTCTGTCTCCTCTTCAATACGATAGCATAGTCTGTCTCCTCTTCAATAGGATAGCAGTCTGTCTCCTCTTCAATGTGTGTGTGTGTGTCCACAGCAGGCTACCACATCTCTGTCAGGTTAACAGCCACTTGAGAAAGAGAAGCTGAACAGAGGGAGAGGAGGTGGCTGACCACCATGAGACACCCCCCTTGGGGCCCTTAGATTATGCTGAGAATCATTACAATGAGTCACATTCCAAAACAACTATCTCCCATAGCTCTGTTATATAACTATATGGTATATCTGTTATATAACTATATGGTATATCTGGTATATAACTAACCACTAGGCTACCCTGGGGTGGCAGGGTAGCCTAGTGGTTAGAGTGTTGGACTAGCAACCGAAAGGTTGCAAGTTCAAATCCCGAGCTGACAAGGTAGTATATAACTATATGGTGTATCTGTTATATAACTAAATGGTGTATCTGTTATATAACTAAATGGTATATCTGTTATATAACTAAATGGTATAACCCGGTTCCGGGTTGGAGCGAGCGGTCGCATCTACACTTCGGTCCGCAGGTAGTATAACTTTTCATTACATTTAATTATAGTACAACGGTTTGATTTGTCTAATCTTAGCAATTTCTTCTTAGCTAGCTACATAGCCGTCTTTGTATCAAAGATTATTGCGTAATTATCGTATTTCATCGTCCTAACGTAGTCTACACTGCTATCTGCCCAGCAGCTAGCTAACGAATACCAGCACTGTAGAAACTATTCACTCACCTGAAAGACTCGATTAGTGTAGTGTTAGCTAGCTACATAGTTGTCTTTGCTGTCTTCGTATCCAAGATAATTGTGTAGTTTAGAGTGTGTAGACTGATTATCTTAATTTACAGAGGTTAGCTAGCCAGCTATTTGTCGTCCTTAACGTAGGAGATACTGCTAGCTAGCTAGCCAACAGCTAGCCAACGCCTACTGAATAGAACGTCAACAACCCGGTCAATATTCCGCTTCGCTCCACAGGTAGTATCACATTTTCATTTCACTTCATTACAGTACAACGGTTTGATTTGTTTGATCGTAGCTAGCTAGCTACATAGCTGTCTTTGTATCTAAGACAATTGTGTAGTCTAGAGCGATTTTCTAGGTTAGCTAGCCAGCTATTGTCGTTCTTTTAACGTAACGTAACGTAATCAACACTGCTAGCTAGCCAGCTAGCCCCCGAATAGCAGCACTGTAGAAACTATTACACTCGACGGAACGACTTGATTAGTGTAGTGTCAACAACGCAGCCACTGCCAGCTAGCCTACAAAGTCAACAACGCAGCCACTACCAGCTAGCCTACTCCAGCAGTACTGTATCATTTCAATCATTTTAGTCAATAAGATTCTTGCTACGTAAGCTTAACTTTCTGAACATTCGAGACGTGTAGTCCACTTGTCATTCCAATCTCCTTTGCATTAGCGTAGCCTCTTCTGTAGCCTGTCAACTATGTGTCTATCCATCCCTGTTCTCTCCTCTCTGCACAGACCATACAAACGCTCCACACCGCGTGGCCGCGGCCACCCTAATCTGGTGGTCCCAGCGCGCACGACCCACGTGGAGTTCCAGGTCTCCTGTAGCCTCTGGAACTGCCGATCTGCGGCCAACAAGGCAGCCTATGCCTCCCTCCAGTCCCTCGACTTCTTGGCACTGACGGAAACATGGATCACCACAGATAACACTGCTACTCCTACTGCTCTCTCTTCGTCCGCCCACGTGTTCTCGCACACCCCGAGAGCTTCTGGTCAGCGGGGTGGTGGCACCGGGATCCTCATCTCTCCCAAGTGGTCATTCTCTCTTTCTCCCCTTACCCATCTGTCTATCGCCTCCTTTGAATTCCATGCTGTCACAGTTACCAGCCCTTTCAAGCTTAACATCCTTATCATTTATCGCCCTCCAGGTTCCCTCGGAGAGTTCATCAATGAGCTTGATGCCTTGATAAGCTCCTTTCCTGAGGACAGCTCACCTCTCACAGTCCTGGGCGACTTTAACCTCCCCACGTCTACCTTTGACTCATTCCTCTCTGCCTCCTTCTTTCCACTCCTCTCCTCTTTTGACCTCAGCCTCTCACCTTCCCCCCCTACTCACAAGGCAGGCAATACGCTCGACCTCATCTTTACTAGATGCTGTTCTTCCACTAACCTCATTGCAACTCCCCTCCAAGTCTCCGACCACTACCTTGTATCCACTTCCCTCTCGCTCTCATCCAACACTTCCCACACTGCCCCTACTCAGATGGTATCGCGCCGTCCCAACCTTCGCTCTCTCTCCCCCGCTACTCTCTCCTCTTCCATCCTATCATCTCTTCCCTCTGCTCAATCCTTCTCCAACCCTCAACCCTCCTCTCTTCCCTTTCTGCATCCTTTGACTCTCTATGTCCCCTATCCTCCAGGCCGGCTCGGTCCTCCCCTCCCGCTCCGTGGCTCGACGACTCATTGCGAGCTCACAGAACAGTGCTCCGGGCAGCCCGTTCCTGTAGGTTCATGCTCTACAACATCCGCAGAGTACGACCCTGCCTCACACAGGAAGCGGCGCAGGTCCTAATCCAGGCACTTGTCATCTCCCGTCTGGATTACTGCAACTCGCTGTTGGCTGGGCTCCCCGCCTGTGCCATTAAACCCCAACAACTCATCCAGAACGCCGCAGCCCGTCTGGTGTTCAACCTTCCCAAGTTCTCCCACGTCACCCCGCTCCTCCGCTCTCTCCACTGGCTTCCAGTTGAAGCTCGCATCCGCTACAAGACCATGGTGCTTGCCTACGGAGCTGTGAGGGGAACGGCACCGCAGTACCTCCAGGCTCTGATCAGGCCCTACACCCAAACAAGGGCACTGCGTTCATCCACCTCTGGCCTGCTCGCCTCCCTACCACTGAGGAAGTACAGTTCCCGCTCAGCCCAGTCAAAACTGTTCGCTGCTCTGGCCCCCCAATGGTGGAACAAACTCCCTCACGACGCCAGGACAGCGGAGTCAATCACCACCTTCCGAAGACACCTGAAACCCCACCTCTTTAAGGAATACCTAGGATAGGATAAAGTAATCCGTCTCACCCCCCCCTTAAATGATTTAGATGCACTATTGTAAAGTGGCTGTTCCACTAGATGTCATAAGGTGAATTCACCAATTTGTAAGTCGCTCTGGATAAGAGCGTCTGCCAAATGACTTAAATGTAAAATGTAAATGTTATATAACTAAATGGTGTATCTGTTATATAACTAAATGGTGTATCTGTTATATAACTATATGGTGTATCTGTTATATAACTATATGGTATATCTGGTATAAAACTGTATGGTATATCTGGTATAAAGCTGTATGGTGTATACAACAATGTCAAAGATTTTACTGAGTTACAGTTCATATACAGAAATCAGTCAATTTAAATCAATTCATTAAGCCCTAATCTATGGATTTCACTTGACTATGCATCTGCTGGTCACAGACCTTCCCGCAGGTGAAGAAGCCAGATGTGGAGGTCCTGGGCTGGTCTGGTTACATGTGGTCTGCTGTTGTGAGGCCGGTTGGACGTAGTGCCAAACTCTTTAAAATGACGTTGGAGGCGGCATATGGTAGAGAAATGAACATTCAATTATCTGGCCACAGCTCTGGTGGACAATCCTGCAGTCAATTGCACGCTCCCTCAAAACTCGAGACATCTGTGGCATTGTGTTGTGTGACCAAATTGATCATTTTAGAGCGGCCTTTTATTGTCCCCAGCGTAAGGTGCACCTGTGTAATGATCATGCTGTTTAATCAGCTTCTTGATATGCCACACCTGTCAGGTGGATGGATTATCTTGGCAAAGGAGAAATGCTTACGAATAGCGACGTATTTGCATCTATTAGCGATCCCCATTAGTTAGCCCCACAAGCTACCTAACTTAACCGTTCCTGCCAAGGCAGCAGCTAAACTTCCTGGGGTACAAACACATTAAGGCACTTACATCACACATAAAACAAAATATAAAACAGTACATAATAACACTATTACACCACTACATATCTACAATACAAAATGTATCATGTAAACATATGTTTCAAATGTTTCAAATAAGTGCCGAAAATAAGTTCTGCCCTCTAGTGGTGGAAGTAAGAACTGCCGAAAATACACAGTCAAAGAGAATACAGTTTTTTCCAATTGCTAACACACTAAAATGACATGCACAGCATAATTATTTAAACTGACACACAGAGAGCAAAACCTCTTCTCAAGTCTCCAAAAGTCTAAACACATTTTCTGCTTTACACACATTTTGCAATTCAAAATGGCACTTTTTAAATGCACTGCACATGGTTCTCTGCATAAGACACAACAATCTGACATAAAGTCACATGTTGGCCATTTCAAAACACTGCCTTTCAAAATGACACTACATGAGCTAATTGGTCAATACATGTGCCACCTGGCCAATACATGTGCCACCTGGCCAAACACCTTAATGGTTAATTGTTACCACTTCAATCAGGAAGTAAGCATTATGAAAAGACCACAGGTGAGCACCTTTTGTTTTACAACAACAATGGAAGCCGTTACAGAGAGAGGAAGAGGAAGAGGGAGGGTGAGAATGAGAGTGGGAGAAAGAGTGAGAGGTAGGGGTAGAGCTGGTAGAGGAGTTCATGGCCAAAGAATACAACAACTTTCAAATGAAATCAGAGCAACCTTAGTTGATCATGTCATCAACCATGGGCTGACAATGGGAGAGGCTGGACAGAGAGTGCAGCCCAACGTGAGCCGTGTTACTGTGGCCTGTGTCCTCTGGACATTGAGACTGGAGTTCAGGTATGTAACCAACATTCACACTATGTAGTACACCCCATGTCAGAGTGTATCAGTTGGGTGACACCTGTTAACTTCATGAATGGCTGATGTCATACACTAACTGCACACATTTCCTGTAGAATTTACTCTACTGTGGGGGAATATCTTTAGGCTGCATTGTCCAAGCCCTATGTTTTTTGTTTTTCTAAAGGACTGAGAGACCCAAGCATGGTGGAGGACGGGGCCAACCATGGCGGAGGACGGGGCCAACCACGGCGGAGGACGGGGCCAACCACGGCGGAGGACGGGGCCAACCACGGCGGAGGACGGGGCCAACCACGGCGGAGGACGGGGCCAACCACGGCGGAGGACGGGGCCAACCACGGCGGAGGACGGGGCCAACCACGGCGGAGGACGGGGCCAACCACGGCGGAGGACGGGGCCAACCACGGCGGAGGACGGGGCCAACCACGGCGGAGGACGGGGCCAACCACGGCGGAGGACGGGGCCAACCACGGCGGAGGACGGGGCCAACCACGGTGGAGGAAGGGGCCAAATGTTCACCGGGATACAGGAAGCTAACATTGTAAACTTGGTTTTGGCAAATAATGAAATCAGATTAGGAGAAATTCAAAGCCACATCATCCAAGACAACACCATATTCAACAACATTCAACGAGTCAATCTGTCCACATTGGCTCGCATTCTCACGCAAAACCAGATCAGAATGAAACAACTTTATAAGGAGCCGTTTGAGAGAAACTCTCAAAGAAACAGAGGTCAGACGATGTGGATGTAAGAACAATATTGACTGCAGTACACTACACAACATTGTTTCCCAGTGTACTGGATAACACCATATTGACTGCAGTACACTACACAACATTGTTTCCCAGTGTACTGGATAACACCATATTGACTGCAGTACACTACACAACATTGTTTCCCAGTGTACTGGATAACACCATATTGACTGCAGTACACTACACAACATTGTTTCTCAGTGTACTGGATAACACCATATTGTCTGCAGTACACTACACAACATTGTTTCCCAGTGTACTGGATAACACCATATTGACTGCAGTACACTACACAACATTGTTTCCCAGTGTACTGGATAACACCATATTGACTGCAGTACACTACACAACATTGTTTCCCAGTGTACTGGATAACACCACATTGACTGCTTTTGTTCTTTGTTTTCAGGGAGTACTGGAAATGGATGCTCATGCAATCCCACATGAGTTCATCTTTATAGATGAGGCTGGGTTCAACCCGAGCAAAGACCAGAAGAAGAGGGAGAAACGTCATGTTCTTTTTCAGTTGACTGTTTTTTTGTGAGCATATTTTTGTTCAGTCCAATGTAAATATATCTGCTGTGCATATGTTGCACTGACTTGTTTGGTAAAAAATAAAATGTTTCAACAACATGTGTGTGTATCTGCAAATATTTCTGTGCATCTGAAGATTTTCTACAATTTGAACTATTTTACTATTATGGCAAAGCATACTAAAGATGAGAGTGCTTTTCATTATGCCCAACAGTGTGTAGTTGGTTAGACAACAATCTAGTAATATGAATGAAGTGTGTGCCAAACATTTGATTTTGATAATGCAATATGTAGTTTTGGTTGCAGCGCTTCTTTTGCAGGATATATGAGGTATTTTGCAGTTTGGGGGTGTGGTTTTGTGAGTTGTGTTAAGTATTTTGATAAAACCTGCCTAGTTTGCAAAATTGTGTTTTAGCAATTGGGAAAAACTGTAATACTTTTTCTGTCAAGGAAAAAAGTGTTTTTATTTATTTTTATAGAAGCATACTAAGAAAAAGCAAACTTGGCACAGTGTATAAATGATAACACATTACTACATTAATGGAAGAAATGTATTAAAATGCTGGAATTAAGCTACCTAACTTAACCAAACCAAGCTACCTAAATGAACCAAACCAAGCTACCAAACTTAACCAAGCTACCTAAATTAACCAAACCAAGCTACCTAAATTAACCAAACCAAGCTACCTAACTTAACCAAACCAAGCTACCTAACTTAACCAAGCTACCTAACTTAACCAAGCTACCTAACTTAACCAAGCAACCTATTTTAACTTACAGTAACCTAAGGGGTGAAGAGAAGAAAGGAGTCAGAGAGAAGCAGCCAGCCAGCCTATAGACAGGTTGTGATTGTCTATAGACAGGCTGTGATTGTCTATGGACAGGCTGTGATTGTCTATGGACAGGCTGTGATTGTCTATGGACAGGCTGTGATTGTCTATGGACAGGCTGTGATTGTCTATGGACAGGCTGTGATTGTCTATGGACAGGCTGTGATTGTCTATAGACAGGCTGTGATTGTCTATAGACAGGCTGTGATTGTCTATAGACAGGCTGTGATTGTCTATAGACAGGCTGTGTTTGTCTATAGACAGGCTGTGATTGTCTATGGACAGACTGTGTTTGTCTATAGACAGGCTGTGTTTGTCTATAGACAGGCTGTGATTGTCTACAGACAGGCTGTGATTGTCTACAGACAGGCTGTGTTTGTCTATAGACAGGCTGTGTTTGTCTATGGGCAGGCTGTGATTGTCTATGGGCAGGCTGTGTTTGTCTATGGACAGGCTGTGTTTGTCTATGGGCAGGCTGTGTTTGTCTATGGGCAGGCTGTGTTTGTCTATGGACAGGCTGTGTTTGTCTATGGGCAGGCTGTGTTTGTCTATGGGCAGGCTGTGTTTGTCTATGGACAGGCTGTGATTGTCTACGGACAGGCTGTGATTGTCTATGGACAGGCTGTGATTGTCTATAGACAGGCTGTGATTGTCTATGGACAGGCTGTGATTGTCTATGGACAGGCTGTGATTGTCTATAGACAGGCTGTGATTGTCTATGGACAGGCTGTGATTGTCTATGGACAGGCTGTGATTGTCTATAGACAGGCTGTGATTGTCTATAGACAGGCTGTGATTGTCTATGGACAGGTTGTGATTGTCTATGGACAGGCTGTGTTTGTCGACCAGTGCGATCTCGTAAACAGAGAGCCTTTTGCAAGCAGCTGCAGAAATTCCTGGCTTGTGTGATTAAAATGTAACACCCACATTGATGGGAGGGTGTTTAAACAAGTCTGTCATCTCTCTTTCTCCTCTCCCTCTCTCCCTCTCCCTCTCTCTCTCTCCCTCTCCCTCTCCCTCTCCCTCTCTCATTAAAGCAGAGTTTCAATAGCGCATTGTGCCTCATTCACCAGGCCTGGGTTTTAGTGATGTTCCATTCCCTGAATTATGGAGGCTGAGAAGAGAAGAGTTCCTGTTTGACCGGTGCTTCTGAGAAGGAGAGAAGCCTGGGCTTCAGAAGACATGACAACATTATACCCTGTGTGTAGGCCTAGGTCAGGATGTACACAGAGAAAGAGAGAGACTGCCGTAAAGCTGTGAACTACCTGAGAGACAAGGCAAGAAGGGCCTTCAACGCCATCAAAAGAATCATAAAATGTGACATCTCAATTAGGATCTGGCGAAAAAAATACTTGAATCAGTTATAGAACCCATTGACCTCTATGGTTGTGAGGTCTGGGGTCCGCTTACCAACCAAGAATTCACAAAATGGGACAAACACCAAATTGAATCTCGGCATGTGGAATTCTGCAACAAAAAAAGACAACGTAAAATCCCAAACAAGGAATGCAGAGCAGAATTAGGACGATTATATTAATTATACCTGTTAGTTTTCCACATCCAGAGAAGAGTTGTTCATTTTTTTTAATTATTAAAAAAAAATATATATTTTTTTTTTGGAATATCCGTAACATACAATATACTTGCAGTGAAGCCCCTCAACAACGACGTCACACCAGTCAATCTACAGACTCCCATTCAGGGTGACACACAGAAGCCTCCGGGGTCAATGCCCTGCTCAAGGGCATGTTGACAGGCCAAAAAACGTTAACCTGAACCCTCCAAGACCCCCCAACCCACCCCCCCACAGTTCCCCAATAGCTGTCCCTCAACCATTCGAGACCCCTGTCAAATTAAAAAATACAATGAATTCCATTCCCCCATGAACCCCACAATGCACCAACAACCAAGAGAATGAATCCCCACCCCCAAGAACCCCCCAACGCACCCACAACCAAGAGAATGAACCCCCACCCCCAAGAACCCCCCAACGCACCAACAACCAAGAGAATTAACCCCCACCCCCAAGAACCCCCAACGCACCAACAACCAAGAGAATGGACCCCCACCCCCAAGAACCCCCCAACGCACCCACAACCAAGAGAATTAACCCCCACCCCCAAGAACCCCCAACGCACCAACAACCAAGAGAATGGACCCCCACCCCCAAGAACCCCCAACGCACCAACAACCAAGAGAATGAACCCCCACCCCCAAGAACCCCCCAATGCACCAACAACCAAGAGAATGAACCCCCACCCCCAAGAACCCCGAACGCACCAACAACCAAGAGAATGAACCCCCAACCCCAAGAACCCCCCAACGCACCAACAAACAAGAGAATGAACCCCCACCCCCAAGAACCCCCCAACGCACCAACAACCAAGAGAATTAACTAAAGAGAAGAAAGCAAAAGACAGAAGAAAACAGCAAACAATGCAAAATATATATATATATAAATTAAACAAAAGGACATCTAGGACAACTGAAATCATAACAGCAATGCCTACTTTATATGTTTGTGTGCATGTCTGGCACTATTACATGTATGTGTGTGTTCTTGTATGTGTTTATTTGAATGAGAGTGTGTGTATATGCATGTGTACAAACACCTGCACGGCATCAGACAAACCGGCATTAGTTGTAAAAACACCTCAGTGTTATTCAAATGTACTTTTTATTGTGTTTTATTTTTACTTTAAAAAGAAGTGTTTTATTTTCCATCTCCCGCCCAGCAACTCCACTCCCACTTGTCTCCAATTCCACATCCAAACACTCAGCAGTATATTAGTAATTGACTGACCTGGTCTCTCCAGATCCCCTAAGATCAATACTTTTACTAAGAGTATTAGTATATTAGTAATTGACTGACCCGGTCTCTCCAGATCTCCTCACAGTACTATTTCTAGGGTCAATTTTAGATCAATGTTCTGCATTTTCAGCCACTCCTGAACCTGAGACCAGAACCAGGCTACCTGAGGTCAAGACCAAAATAAATGGTCTATTGATTCTGTATCCTCACAACAACATCTGCAGAGCATCGATGGTTTTATGCCCCAAATATTCAACATTTTGTTGGTGGCAAGAGTTCTATATAATGATTTTTGCTGAAAAGCATAAAGTCTTGAATCTTGCGTTGTTTTATATATCAACTCATACACCCTGTACAATGGAATTGGTACATTAAAAATCTCTTCCCAACTATTTAGCAATCTGTATGGCACAATTGTCAACATCCTGGTCCTCAAATGAAACTGGTATACTATCCTATTTATGCTATTTTTATTCCTCCTCCAGTTGTGATCCTTTATATTGGGCAGACAGACCAGTTCCCCTCCTCCTCCAGTATTGATCCTTTATATTGGGCAGACAGACCAGTTCCCCACCTCCTCCAGTATTGATCCTTTATATTGGGCAGACAGACCAGTTCCCTGCCTCCTCCAGTATTGATCCTTTATATTGGGCAGACAGACCAGTTCCCTCCTCCTCCAGTATTGATCCTTTATATTGGGCAGACAGACCAGTTCCCCTCCTCCTCCAGTATTGATCCTTTATATTGGGCAGACAGACCAGTTCCCTACCTCCTCCAGTATTGATCCTTTATATTGGGCTGACAGACCAGTTCCCCACCTCCTCCCACCTGCCTCCTCCTGTATTGATCCTTTATATTGGGCAGACAGACCAGTTCCCTACCTCCTCCTGTATTGATCCTTTATATTGGGCAGACAGACCAGTTCCCTACCTCCTCCTGTATTGATCCTTTATATTGGGCAGACAGACCAGTTCCCTACCTCCTCCAGTATTGATCCTTTATATTGGGCAGACAGACCAGTTCCCCACCTCCTCCCACCTGCCTCCTCCAGTATTGATCCTTTATATTGGGCAGACAGACCAGTTCCCCTCCTCCTCCAGTATTGATCCTTTATATTGGGCAGACAGACCAGTTCCCTACCTCCTCCAGTATTGATCCTTTATATTGGGCAGACAGACCAGTTCCCCTCCTCCTCCAGTATTGATCCTTTATATTGGGCAGACAGACCAGTTCCCCTCCTCCTCCAGTATTGATCCTTTATATTGGGCAGACAGACCAGTTCCCTGCCTCCTCCAGTATTGATCCTTTATATTGGGTAGACAGACCAGTTCCCTACCTCCTCCAGTATTGATCCTTTATATTGGGCAGACAGACCAGTTCCCTGCCTCCTCCAGTATTGATCCTTTATATTGGGCAGACAGACCAGTTCCCTACCTCCTCCAGTATTGATCCTTTATATTGGGCAGACAGACCAGTTCCCCTCCTCCTCCAGTATTGATCCTTTATATTGGGCAGACAGACCAGTTCCCTACCTCCTCCAGTATTGATCCTTTATATTGGGCTGACAGACCAGTTCCCTACCTCCTCCCACCTGCCTCCTCCAGTATTGATCCTTTATATTGGGCAGACAGACCAGTTCCCTACCTCCTCCAGTATTGATCCTTTATATTGGGCTGACAGACCAGTTCCCCACCTCCTCCCACCTGCCTCCTCCAGTATTGATCCTTTATATTGGGCAGACAGACCAGTTCCCTACCTCCTCCAGTATTGATCCTTTATATTGGGCAGACAGACCAGTTCCCTACCTCCTCCAGTATTGATCCTTTATATTGGGCAGACAGACCAGTTCCCTCCTCCTCCAGTATTGATCCTTTATATTGGGCAGACAGACCAGTTCTCTACCTCCTCCAGTATTGATCCTTTATATTGGGCAGACAGACCAGTTCCCTGCCTCCTCCAGTATTGATCCTTTATATTGGGCAGACAGACCAGTTCCCTACCTCCTCCCACTGCCACCTACCTCCTCCAGTATTGATCCTTTATATTGGGCAGACAGACCAGTTCCCTGCCTCCTCCAGTATTGATCCTTTATATTGGGCAGACAGACCAGTTCCCCTCCTCCTCCAGTATTGATCCTTTATATTGGGCAGACAGACCAGTTCCCTACCTCCTCCCACTGACACCTGCCTCCTCCAGTATTGATCCTTTATATTGGGCAGACAGACCAGTTCCCTACCTCCTCCCACTGACACCTGCCTCCTCCAGTATTGATCCTTTATATTGGGCAGACAGACCAGTTCCCTACCTCCTCCCACTGACACCTGCCTCCTCCAGTATTGATCCTTTATATTGGGCAGACAGACCAGTTCCCTACCTCCTCCCACTGACACCTGCCTCCTCCAGTATTGATCCTTTATATTAGGCAGACAGACCAGTTCCCTGCCTCCTCCAGTATTGATCCTTTATATTGGGCAGACAGACCAGTTCCCCTCCTCCAGTATTGATCCTTTATATTGGGCAGACAGACCAGTTCCCCTCCTCCTCCCACCTGCCTCCTCCAGTATTGATCCTTTATATTGGGCAGACAGACCAGTTCCCTGCCTCCTCCAGTATTGATCCTTTATATTGGGCAGACAGGCCAGTTCCCTACCTCCTCCAGTATTGATCCTTTATATTGGACAGACAGACCAGTTCCCCTCCTCCTCCCACCTGCCTCCTCCAGTATTGATCCTTTATATTGGGCAGACAGACCAGTTCCCTACCTCCTCCAGTATTGATCCTTTATATTGGGCAGACAGGCCAGTTCCCTACCTCCTCCCACTGACACCTACCTCCTCCAGTATTGATCCTTTATATTGGGCAGACAGACCAGTTCCCTACCTCCTCCCACTGACACCTACCTCCTCCAGTATTGATCCTTTATATTGGGCAGACAGGCCAGTTCCCTACCTCCTCCAGTATTGATCCTCTATATTGGGCAGACAGACCAGTTCCCTACCTCCTCCAGTATTGATCCTTTATATTGGGCAGACAGGCCAGTTCCCTACCTCCTCCCACTGACACCTACCTCCTCCAGTATTGCTCCTTTATATTGGGCAGACAGACCAGTTCCCTACCTCCTCCCACTGACACCTACCTCCTCCAGTATTGATCCTTTATATTGGGCAGACAGGCCAGTTCCCTACCTCCTCCAGTATTGATCCTTTATATTGGACAGACAGACCAGTTCCCTACCTCCTCCAGTATTGATCCTTTATATTGGGCAGACAGGCCAGTTCCCTACCTCCTCCCACTGACACCTACCTCCTCCAGTATTGATCCTTTATATTGGGCAGACAGACCAGTTCCCTCCTCCTCCAGTATTGATCCTTTATATTGGGCAGACAGACCAGTTCCCTACCTCCTCCAGTATTGATCCTTTATATTGGGTAGACAGACCAGTTCCCTACCTCCTCCAGTATTGATCCTTTATATTGGGCAGACAGACCAGTTCCCTACCTCCTCCCACCTGCCTCCTCCAGTATTGATCCTTTATATTGGGCAGACAGACCAGTTCCCTACCTCCTCCCACCTGCCTCCTCCAGTATTGATCCTTTATATTGAGCAGACAGACCAGTTCCCCACCTCCTCCAGTATTGATCCTTTATATTGGGCAGACAGACCAGTTCCCTACCTCCTCCAGTATTGATCCTTTATATTGGGCAGACAGACCAGTTCCCTACCTCCTCCCACTGCCACCTACCTCCTCTAGTATTGATCCTTTATATTGGGCAGACAGACCAGTTCCCTACCTCCTCCTGCTGCCACTCCATTTTTGGGGCAATGCTGTAATCAATTGGTTGTACTCTTGGATTGAGTCGACCTTCCTGTACAATTCTGATAACTCTACCATTCCAATTTACAATATAATTTATGAACAAAATAGCATTTTTCCCATGAATACAGGTATTTTATCAACCAGCACATTTGAGTTCAGCCACTATAATAGATAGTTGTTTTACAGCCCAGCCACCTTTAGTTAGATCTGAGGTGTGTCTAGCTAGTTGTTTTACAGCCGAGCCACCTTTAGTTAGATCTGAGGTGTGTCTAGCTAGTTGTTTTACAGCCGAGCCACCTTTAGTTAGATCTGAGGTGTTTCTAGCTAGTTGTTTTACAGCCGAGCCACCTTTAGTTAGATCTGAGGTGTGTCTAGCTAGTTGTTTTACAGCCCAGCCACCTTTAGTTAGATCTGAGGTGTGTCTAGCTAGTTGTTTTACAGCCGAGCCACCTTTAGTTAGATCTGAGGTGTGTCTAGCTAGTTGTTTTACAGCCCAGCCACCTTTAGTTAGATCTGAGGTGTGTCTAGCTAGTTGTTTTACAGCCCAGCCACCTTTAGTTAGATCTGAGGTGTGTCTAGCTAGTTGTTTTACAGCCCAGCCACCTTTAGTTAGATCTGAGGTGTGTCTAGCTAGTTGTTTTACAGCCGAGCCACCTTTAGTTAGATCTGAGGTGTGTCTAGCTAGTTGTTTTACAGCCCAGCCACCTTTAGTTAGATCTGAGGTGTGTCTAGCTAGTTGTTTTACAACCCCGCCACCTTTAGTTAGATCTGAGGTGTTTCTAGCTAGTTGTTTTACAGCCCAGCCACCTTTAGTTAGATCTGAGGTGTGTCTAGCTAGTTGTTTTACAGCCGAGCCACCTTTAGTTAGATCTGAGGTGTGTCTAGCTAGTTGTTTTACAACCGAGCCACCTTTAGTTAGATCTGAGGTGTGTCTAGCTAGTTGTTTTACAGCCCAGCCACCTTTAGTTAGATCTGAGGTGTTTCTAGCTAGTTGTTTTACAGCCCAGCCACCTTTAGTTAGATCTGAGGTGTGTCTAGCTAGTTGTTTTACAGCCCAGCCACCTTTAGTTAGATCTGAGGTGTTTCTAGCTAGTTGTTTTACAGCCCAGCCACCTTTAGTTAGATCTGAGGTGTTTCTAGCTAGTTGTTTTACAGCACAGCCACCTTTAGTTAGATCTGAGGTGTGTCTAGCTAGTTGTTTTACAGCCCAGCCACCTTTAGTTAGATCTGAGGTGTTTCTAGGTAGTTGTTTTACAACCCAGCCACCTTTAGTTAGATCTGAGGTGTGTCTAGCTAGTTGTTTTACAGCCGAGCCACCTTTAGTTAGATCTGAGGTGTTTCTAGCTAGTTGTTTTACAGCCCAGCCACCTTTAGTTAGATCTGAGGTGTTTCTAGCTAGTTGTTTTACAGCCCAGCCACCTTTAGTTAGATCTGAGGTGTGTCTAGCTAGTTGTTTTACAGCCGAGCCACCTTTAGTTAGATCTGAGGTGTGTCTAGCTAGTTGTTTTACAGCCGAGCCACCTTTAGTTAGATCTGAGGTGTGTCTAGCTAGTTGTTTTACAGCCCAGCCACCTTTAGTTAGATCTGAGGTGTGTCTAGCTAGTTGTTTTACAGCCGAGCCACCTTTAGTTAGATCTGAGGTGTGTCTAGCTAGTTGTTTTACAGCCGAGCCACCTTTAGTTAGATCTGAGGTGTTTCTAGCTAGTTGTTTTACAGCCCAGCCACCTTTAGTTAGATCTGAGGTGTTTCTAGCTAGTTGTTTTACAACCCAGCCACCTTTAGTTAGATCTGAGGTGTTTCTAGCTAGTTGTTTTACAGCCGAGCCACCTTTAGTTAGATCTGAGGTGTTTCTAGCTAGTTGTTTTACAGCCCAGCTCTCCAAGGGGGAGAAATCAAGCTCTTTAACATATGGATAATATTACATCATAAGTTTTTACTTTACAGGATATTGCTGCAGGCTGATTGGATATCAGGCAGCCCCGAACATACACACACAAAACAAAACAAACACATGCCCACAGCGGTGTAATCACGGAGGGAGGGAGGGAGGGAGGGAGGGGGAGGGAGGGAGGGAGGGAGGGAGGGAGGGAGGGAGGGAGGGAGGGAGGGAGGGAGGGAGGGAGGGAGGTGCCAGTCCAGTAAAAAAGAGAAGGGTCCTCTCCTCTCTCACAAGAGTTAGATGTCTGTGTGAAAGACAGCCAGTCTATACATGATGAGGTAGGAGGGGAGGAGGGTGAGAGGGACCCTGGATCGGTGGTTTAAAAAAGAGCTGCCTACTACTACTACAATGTTACCACTATGGCCCCCCTGGCTCTAATGGTCTAGTGATGACCAGGATCTAATGGTCTAGTGATGACCAGGCTCTAATGGTCTAGTGATGACCAGGCTCTAATAGTCTAGTGATGACCAGGCTCTAATAGTCTAGTGATGACCAGGCTCTAATAGTCTAGTGATGACCAGGATCTAATGGTCTAGTGATGACCAGGCTCTAATGGTCTAGTGATGACCAGGCTCTAATGGTCTAGTGATGACCAGGATCTAATGGTCTAGTGATGACCAGGATCTAATGGTCTAGTGATGACCAGGCTCTAATAGTCTAGTGATGACCAGGCTCTAATGGTCTAGTGATGACCAGGCTCTAATAGTCTAGTGATGACCAGGGTCTAATGGTCTAGTGATGACCAGGATCTAATGGTCTAGTGATGACCAGGATCTAATGGTCTAGTGATGACCAGGATCTAATGGTCTAGTGATGACCAGGATCTAATGGTCTAGTGATGACCAGGATCTAATGGTCTAGTGATGAACAGGATCTAATGGTCTAGTGATGACCAGGATCTAATGGTCTAGTGATGACCAGGATCTAATGGTATAGTGATGACCAGGATCTAATGGTCTAGTGATGACCAGGATCTAATGGTCTAGTGATGACCAGGATCTAATGGTCTAGTGATGACCAGGATCTAATGGTCTAGTGATGACCAGGCTCTAATGGTATAGTGATGACCAGGCTCTAATAGTCTAGTGATGACCAGGCTCTAATGGTCTAGTGATGACCAGGCTCTAATGGTCTAGTGATGACCAGGCTCTAATAGTCTAGTGATGACCAGGCTCTAATGGTCTAGTGATGACCAGGATCTAATGGTCTAGTGATGACCAGGATCTAATGGTCTAGTGATGACCAGGATCTAATGGTCTAGTGATGACCAGGATCTAATGGTCTAGTGATGACCAGGATCTAATGGTCTAGTGATGAACAGGATCTAATGGTCTAGTGATGACCAGGATCTAATGGTCTAGTGATGACCAGGATCTAATGGTATAGTGATGACCAGGATCTAATGGTCTAGTGATGACCAGGATCTAATGGTCTAGTGATGACCAGGATCTAATGGTCTAGTGATGACCAGGATCTAATGGTCTAGTGATGACCAGGCTCTAATGGTATAGTGATGACCAGGCTCTAATAGTCTAGTGATGACCAGGCTCTAATGGTCTAGTGATGACCAGGCTCTAATGGTCTAGTGATGACCAGGCTCTAATAGTCTAGTGATGACCAGGATCTAATGGTCTAGTGATGACCAGGATCTAATGGTCTAGTGATGACCAGGATCTAATGGTCTAGTGATGACCAGGATCTAATAGTCTAGTGATGACCAGGATCTAATAGTCTAGTGATGACCAGGCTCTAATGGTCTAGTGATGACCAGGCTCTAATGGTCTAGTGATGACCAGGCTCTAATGGTCTAGTGATGACCAGGCTCTAATGGTCTAGTGATGACCAGGCTCTAATAGTCTAGTGATGACCAGGCTATAATGGTATAGTGATGACCAGGCTATAATGGTATAGTGATTAACAGGCTATAATGGTCTAGTGATGACCAGGATCTAATGGTCTAGTGATGACCAGGATCTAATGGTATAGTGATGACCAGGATCTAATGGTCTAGTGATGACCAGGCTATAATGGTATAGTGATGACCAGGATCTAATGGTCTAGTGATGACCAGGCTATAATGGTATAGTGATGACCAGGATCTAATGGTCTAGTGATGACCAGGATCTAATGGTCTAGTGATGACCAGGATCTAATGGTCTAGTGATGACCAGGATCTAATGGTCTAGTGGTGACCAGGATCTCATGGTCTAGTGATGACCAGGATCTCATGGTCTAGTGATGACCAGGATCTAATGGTCTAGTGATGACCAGGATCTAATAGTCTAGTGATGACCAGGATCTAATAGTCTAGTGATGACCAGGATCTAATAGTCAAGTGGTGACCAGGATCTAATGGTCTAGTGATGACCAGGATCTAATGGTCTAGTGATGACCAGGCTCTAATGGTCTAGTGATGACCAGGCTCTAATAGTCTAGTGATGACCAGGCTATAATGGTATAGTGATTAACAGGCTATAATGGTATAGTGATGACCAGGATCTAATGGTCTAGTGATGACCAGGATCTAATGGTATAGTGATGACCAGGATCTAATGGTCTAGTGATGACCAGGCTATAATGGTATAGTGATGACCAGGATCTAATGGTCTAGTGATGACCAGGATCTCATGGTCTAGTGATGACCAGGATCTAATAGTCTAGTGATGACCAGGATCTAATAGTCTAGTGATGACCAGGACCTAATGGTCTAGTGATGACCAGGATCTAATAGTCTAGTGATGACCAGGATCTAATAGTCTAGTGATGACCAGGATCTAATGGTCTAGTGATGACCAGGATCTAATTGTCTAGTGATGACCAGGCTCTAATAGTCTAGTGATGACCAGGCTCTAATGGTCTAGTGATGACCAGGCTCTAATGGTCTAGTGATGACCAGGCTCGAATGGTCTAGTGATGACCAGGATCTAATGGTCTACATGGTTAAAACTTGTCTACATTTACATTTAAGTCATTTGGCAGACGCTCTTATCCAGAGCGACTTACAAATTGGTGAATTCACCTTATGACATCCAGTGGAACAGCCACTTTACAATAGTGCATCTAAATCATTTAAGGGGGGGTGAGAAGGATTACTTTATCCTATCCTAGGTATTCCTTAAAGATAGGATAAAGTAATCCTTCTCACCCCCCCCTTAAATGATTTAGATGCACTATTGTAAAGTGGCTGTTCCACTGGATGTCATAAGGTGAATTCACCAATTTGTAAGTCGCTCTGGATAAGAGCGTCTGCCAAATGACTTAAATGTAAATGTAAATGTAGACAAATGTCTGAATATTACAGTCTATTTGGATATATTCCCTTTCTCTGCTGTTTTCGTTTGTCTGTCTGTCTGTCTGTCTGTCTGTCTGTCTGTCTGTCTGTCTGTCTGTCTGTCTGTCTAGGTGCATGGGTCCTCGATATGTTTCTGTTTTGTAATGGGTTGGCTGCAAGCCGACACACACGCTCCTGTCAGAGGGAGATCCTAGCATTTTTGGGTGTGAGCCAGGCTGGAATGCCACCTGCTCTACTTTCTTGCATTTCCTGTCCTCCTGCCAAAACATACGCAATCTTATTTTAAAATGTTGTTTTCTCTCTCTCGCTCTTCTCTTAGCTCGTTTCAACCAGCTATCTGAAGATGAATGTACTGACTATGACTGGTCCACCTAGCTATCTGAAGATGAATGTACTGACTATGACTGGTCCACCTTGCTATCTGGAGATGAATGTACTGACTATGACTGGTCCACCTAGCTATCTGAAGATGAATGTACTGACTATGACTGGTCCACCTTGCTATCTGAAGATGAATGTACTGACTATGACTGGTCCACCTAGCTATCTGGAGATGAATGTACTGACTATGACTGGTCCACCTAGCTATCTGAAGATGAATGTTCTGACTATGACTGGTCCACCTAGCTATCTGAAGATGAATGTACTGACTATGACTGGTCCACCTAGCTATCTGGAGATGAATGTACTGACTATGACTGGTCCACCTAGCTATCTGAAGATGAATGTACTGACTATGACTGGTCCACCTAGCTATCTGGAGATGAATGTACTGACTATGACTGGTCCACCTAGGTATCTGGAGATAAATGTACTGACTATGACTGTGATATGTGGTTGTTTCACCTAGCTATCTGAAGATGAATGTACTGACTATGACTGGTCCACCTAGCTATCTGGAGATGAATGTTCTGACTATGACTGGTCCACCTAGCTATCTGGAGATGAATGTACTGACTATGACTGGTCCACCTAGCTATCTGAAGATGAATGTACTGACTATAAATCCCTCTGGATAAAACCATCTGCTAAATGTCTACAATGTCAAATGTAAATGTTTCACATACAGATCTCATATCACTCTATTGAATGATTTGTTATTTATTTGTTAAAATGTTGTTGTTTTTTTACATTAGACTGTGTAAAACGGAGCTGCACTACTGATTCCTCTGAGAGTGAGGTGGATATTTAGCATTTAGCAGAAAACCATCCTTATTTATCGCTCTGAAATGAAACCATGAAGTGATAGATTTTAAACAAATACATGTCTGTCATTCAACAACCTCATGACATGATAATATGGTGAAAAAACACACCAATCTCTTTCAATAAAATCTAATTTACCAACATTTCTGAAAATGGATATATAGCGTTTTGGAATTAAACTCTTCCTGTGTTCTGTCTAAAAGTAATTAATTCTTCAACGTTTGGTGTAAAATGCTCACAGTATGATCCCACCCAATAGGACACACGACTCCTATTTCACATACAGAATAGATGCCTAAACTTAAGTGAGGGTACTTTCTGGAGTGCAAATGTCTTTTAAAAAAACCTGTTGAACATCCTCTAGAGACGCTACAGATGTAGGATCTTAATTTGAGCCAGTTTACTACAGAAGGAAAATAATCCTGCAGAAGGACAAAAATATGTGAATGACTATGTGGATTATAACTAATGGACATTTTTGTAGGGGTTGATACATTTTTTCATTGGAGGAAATCAAGTCTGAAATTTCAAAGTGGAAATTACAAACGTTTGAAGCCTTTTTAAAACTCAAATACGCCACATATTTGCATTTCTTATGGAAATTAAGATCTTACGTCTGTATAGTCAAACATACGTTTCAATTGTGTTTTGGACGTAGTAAAGGTTTCATTCTATGCTGATTTAGTACGGAGATTGGGTTGTTATCAACAGGGTTAGTGCAGTCAGTGGAGTCTATGTTGAGTAAAGTTTCATGTGAAGGTATTACTTATTACAAGTCAGCTTTACCTGTTTGAATTGCTCGTCGTAAGTCCATTCGTGTTGCTGAGACTGTGGTGCCATCCCGCCCAGGGTCTCTGACTGCCGGGGCGCAGCGAAGGACGGAGGGGCTCTGGACATGAGATGTACAAGTGTGACCTTTGACGAGTCTCCCGCTCCGGGGTGCATGGGGTGGCGGGGCTGGTAGTGGCTGAGAGCCCCCTCTATGTCCTCCTCATCGTCCACGATTCCCTCGTTGTCCATATCCCTGTTGTCATCATTTATACCTCGGTCCATGCCCTCTGGATCATCGTCCATATCGGAGTCGGCTTTGGCCGAGTGCCTGCGAGCGTCAAGACTGTGAGGGAGAGCCAGTTCCCGTTCAGCGGAGCTCGCCAACCCGAGAGAAGAGTTCGCTATTCCCGCAGCGAAAGCGCCACGGACCGCTGCCTGGTAGTGGCGGAAGGCGAGGGCTTGTTGATGGATCTGGGACTCGACCATGGAGCGGAGGTCTTTCTCTTTCTCCGCCTGACGGAGCTTCTCTTCTAGCGCCAGGCGGGCAGCCTGCTGTCTTTGGAGGTTTTCCATGACCGCCTCCAGCTTCATGCCTCCGCCGTTGGGCTGGTCGGACTGTGAGTGTGAACCGGGGAAGTGGCTGTGTGTCGAGGCAGAGGAGACGAGCAGGGGGAGGTTGCAGGTCGAGGGGAAAGCTGCTTGCTGTGGAGGGCGTAGGGGTAAAAAATAACCACTAAAAATGAAAACTATTGTAAGTAATTAACGGTTAAGAAATAACTTTGTAATAAACTGGAAAAACAGCATGGCCATGCGTATTATGCTGATGTGGCCGGCATTTGGCCACTGTAGTCGATATATCCTAAAACGTGGTTTCTAACGTGTTAAAAGTGCAACATAAATATACTACAATGTAAACTACTGTATTTCGTAAATGAACGTGGCTAACAAAGTAATATGTTGTCCTGTATAATGCTGATGCCGCTATAATAGGCTCGTGTGTACGGTGACAAAATAAACATGAACATTAAACCATTGGTATTATTTCTCTATAACGCATCCGAAACGTTCGTGTCAATCAATCTATTGAAGAGTTTACAATTAAATGTTGTGTCAAAAGTTACTTTACTGTAAATGTGATTCAAACATCTACATACTATTAACAACAACTAATCAACGTGGTTAGAGAAGGAACCAAATGTGATGCTTACCAAAGCAGATTTAGTTGCTAAACTGGTGTCATCAACCATGCTTCGGTAGTCAGATCAGACCGAAATATCGAACAGTTCACGAAGTATCTCCTTTCAATGTTAGATGTGGAAGTGTTCCTGAATCCTGATTGAACATCGGGATCCGTGTCTCGATTGGAGCAAACAGAATAATGTGTATAAATGTAGTCGCAGTGATCGAGTCTTTAAACCCTGAAGATTTTGGCAAGAAGTGGCAACTGTAATCAGAATGACCTCTCCAGGCGAAGGATCAACCCTGTAGTCAGACTCGACCATGGAGCGGAATGACCTCTCCAGGCAAAGGATCAACCCTGTAGTCAGAATGACCTCTCCAGGCGAAGGATCAACCCTGTAGTCAGAATAACCTCTCCGGGCGAAGGATCAACCCTGTAGTCAGAATAACCTCTCCAGGCGAAGGATCGGCCCTTCTGCTCCCATTTGCTAACAACACGTCAATACAGTGATATACGGAGGGCAGGGTCTACTGACGACCTAGGAAATACACTTTAACAACCGCAGAGAACCGACGGATCCCACGTCGCCAAGTGTTGGAAACCATCCAAAAGGGGTCTGTTAATAGGTTACACGTTCTGTAATCTATAAATACATGTTGTTATTCATGAGGCTATTTAGCCTGGACCCAGTCCTATACACACAGACCTAGTCGTTTCACACAACCTCTGGGCCTACTACGTAGGCTACGTACTGTTGTTGTTGTTTTTCTCCACATAAATACATTAAGGGGTTTTGTTTTTTTGGTGCAACGTAAACGTTTTAATTCCGTAAAAGAACAAGCAAATAGGTCTACGTGCTTACGGCAGAGCGGGGAAACTGTTTCGCGTTCCATTGCAGGTCATGGCTCAAAGGGGTCCAGTTTTTGTCAAATTAACGTCAAAAGTTTTTTTTTATTTGAGTTGCATTTTAGATAACCCTTTTCCTAACCTTAACCCAATTCTCCTAACCTGCTACATTAATTATCATAGACTGCCTTGTAAGTTATCCTAATTTGCTACGAAAAGCTGGATACCTTCTAGTCATTCCCTCCATTACCAGTGGCAGAATGTTTTTAACATTTCACTCAACTCAATTCCCATCTAAATGTATACATGCTGACAGATTACACCTCTTAAAAGTGACCCCATTCCATATGGTAAATTAATTGGCACAAAAGCCTACGACACAGAACCAGAGGACATAGGCCTAGCTAAGCCTACAACCTAGAACCAGAGGACATAGGCCTAGCTAAGCCTACAACCTAGAACCAGAGGACATAGGCCTAGCTAAGCCTACAACCTAGAACCAGAGGACATAGGCCTAGCTAAGCCTACAACCCAGAACCAGAGGACATAGGCCTAGCTAAGCCTACAACCTAGAACCAGAGGACATAGGCCTAGCTAAGCCTACAACCTAGAACCAGAGGACATAAGCCTAGCTAAGCCTACAACCCAGAACCAGAGGACATAGGCCTAGCTAAGCCTACAACCCAGAACCAGAGGACATAGGCCTAGCTAAGCCTACAACCCAGAACCAGAGGACATAAGCCCAGCTCAGCCTACAACCCAGAACCAGAGGACATAGGCCTACCGAAGCCTACTACTCAGAACCAGAGGACATAAGCCTAGCTAAGCCTACAACCCAGAACCAGAGGACATAGGCCTAGCTAAGCCTACTACTCAACCAGAGGACATAAGCCCAGCTAAGCCTACAACCCAGAACCAGAGGACATAAGCCCAGCTAAGCCTACAACCCAGAACCAGAGGACATAAGCCCAGCTAAGCCTACAACCCAGAACCAGAGGACATAAGCCTAGCTAAGCCTACTACTCAGAACCAGAGGACATAGGCCTAGCTAAGCCTATAACCCAGAACCAGAGGACATAGGCCTAGCTAAGCCTACTACTCAGAACCAGAGGACATAGGCCTAGCTAAGCCTACAACCCAGAACCAGAGGACATAGGCCTAGCTAAGCCGACAACCCAGAGCCAGAGGACATAGGCCTAGCAAAGCCGACAACCCAGAACCAGAGGACATAGGCCTAGCTAAGCCTGCAACACAGAACCAGAGGACATAGGCCTAGCTAAGCCGACAACCCAGAACCAGAGGACATAGACCTAGCTAAGCATACCGAAGGGCATCATAAACACAAACTGCACCAGGAAAAGAAAACTGTGAGTGTTTGAAACGACTTGCTTCATCTGCTTGATGCGCTGCTTGTTGTCACTTGTTTCCATTCAATACATGAGGTTGACATCGCCTATCGCAGCAGACCAGGAAACACTGACGTTCTGGAGTAGAATAAAGGTTCATGTGAAAGTAATGAATACAGTCATTTTAACACCTTTTGTATTTTCGTACTCTGAATCATAGACTGTACAACATATGGTCTCTAAATATACCTTTGGTACAATGCAAATATGTGCTTATCAACTCCAAAGGAAACACTTATAATTCTAGTGACTGTGTTTTTCTAGTATAATGCATTTGTTTAGCTGTATTTATCATGTGTCAATTGTGCTGTTATGTGTTTACTATCTAATCCAAAATGCCACAAACTAAGTTTCCTCTGGGAAAATTAAAGCTATTATTTTCTATTCTCTTCTGTTCTATTCTGTTCACTTCTATTCTGTTCTCTTCTATTCTGTTCACTTCTATTCTGTTCTCTTCTGTTGTAATATATTCTCTTCTATTCTGTTCCATTCTCTTATCTTCTATTTTCTTCTGTTCTGTTCTCTTCATTTCTATTTTCTTCAGTTCTCTTCTGTTCTATTCTCTTCTGTTCTATTCTTGTCACAACGAGGAGACCAAGGCACAGCGTGATAAGCATACATTCTTCTTTTAATGAAGGAAAAACACTAAACATACTAACAAAGAAACAAAACGACCGTGAAGCTATATAACACGAGTGCTGACAGGCAACAACACATAGACAATTACCCACAAAACCAAAATGGAAAATGGCAACCTAAATAGCATCCCCAATCAGAGACAACGATAACAGCTGCCTCTGATTGGGAACCAACTCAGGCCACCATAGACCTACATTTACCTAGACAAACCAAAACCCCATAGATATGCAAAAAAACCTAGACTAGGGGAAAAACACACATACCACCGTCACACCCTGACCTAACCAAAATAATAAAGAAAACAAAGATAACTAAGGTCAGGGCGTGACAATTCTGTTCTGTTCTATTCTCTTCTGTTCTATTCTGTTCTAATATATTCTCTTCCATTCTCTTATCTTCTCTTCTGTTCTCTTTTGTTCTAGTCTGTTCTCTTCTGTTCTCTTCTGTTCTATTCTGTTCTATTAACTTCTATTCTCTTCTATTCTCTTCTGTTCTATTATCTTTTGTAATGTTCTCTATTGTTATATTCTGTCGTCTTCTATTATTTTCTATTCTCTTCTGTTCTCTTCTATTCTCTTCTGTTATATTCTATTCTCTTCATTTCTCTTCTCTTCTATTATTTTCTCTTCTTTTCTCTTCTATTCTCTTCTGTTCTCTTCATTTCTATTCTGTTATTTTCTCGTCTCTTCTGTTCTCTTCTGTTCTATTCTAAAGGCTTAAGTTTGATGCTTTGTGTTTACTGTGTTTATATTGTATATATTGTAGTTCTACGTTGACTTTGTGTTTACTGTATTTATATTGTATATATTGTAGTTCTATGTTGACTTTGTGTTTACTGTATTTATATTGTATATATTGTCGTTCCATGTTTACTGTATTTATATTGTATATATTGTAGTTCTACGTTGACTTTGTTTTTACTGTATTTATATTGTATATATTGTAGTTCTACGTTGACTTTGTGTTTACTGTATTTATATAATATATATTGTAGTTCTATGTTGACTTTGTGTTTACTGTATTTATATTGTATATATTGTAGTTCTATGTTGACTTTGTGTTTACTGTATTTATATTGTATATATTGTAGTTCCATGTTGACTTTGTGTTTACTGTATTTATATAATATATATTGTAGTTTTATGTTGACTTTGTGTTTACTGTATTTATATTATATATATTGTAGTTCTACGTTGACTTTGTGTTTACTGTATTTATATAATATATATTGTAGTTCTATGTTGACTTTGTGTTTACTGTATTTATGTTGTATATATTGTAGTTCTACGTTGACTTTGTGTTTACTGTATTTATATAATATATATTGTAGTTCTATGTTGACTTTGTGTTTACTGTATTTATATTGTATATATTGTAGTTCTACGTTGACTTTGTGTTTACTGTATTTATATAATATATATTGTAAGTCTATGTTCACTTTGCGGAAATTCCTCTGTATACTGTCCATATATTTGTCCATTGCTGGCAGCACCAATTCACAGAGTCAATTCTGGGTAAATGTACTTGGTGAAGGATGATGATGAAGTGGAGAAGCTAATACTCTGGTCCTGGATCACTGTGTGCCATTATCTCATTACGATGACCTCAACATAACTCCTCTTGTTGTTTTGTCCCCTGGTTACCGACCCCACGTCCCTCTAGGACAGAGAGAGAGACAGAGGGATACTTCTATGACTAAATAGATTACTTTTCATCTGAAGGGAAGACGGTTTGTTCATTGTAAGGAGAACATCAACGGTATGAACTGAAGTGTGATCAAAATATAAATTATTCACATAGAAATGACTGTAAATGTCCAACTATTTTTAAACAAAGTAGGTTGAATATTGAATGTCATTAAGAGATTGAATATATTTGACATGTTCTCTGTTCTCAGCATTATACTGTGATGTAAAGTCCTATATTTCTTTCTCTATTGTAGCAGATAGCAGGTAGCAGATAGCAGGTAATAGGTAGCAGGTAGCAGGTAATAGGTAGCAGGTAATAGGTAGCAGGTAGCAGGTAATAGGTAGCAGGTAATAGGTAGCAGGTAATAGGTAGCAGATAGCAGGTAATAGGTAGCAGGTAGCATATAGCAGGTAATAGGTAGCAGGTAGCAAGTAATAGGTTGCAGATGGCAGGTAGCAGGTAATAGGTAGCAGGTAGCGGTTAGCAGGTAATAGGTAGCAGGTAGCGGTTAGCACGTAATAGGTAGCAGGTAGCGGTTAGCAGGTAATAGGTAGCAGGTAGCGGTTAGCAGGTAATAGGTAGCAGGTAGAAGGTAATAGGTTGCAGATGGCAGGTAGCTGGCAATAGGTTGCAGATGGCAGGTAGCTGGTAATAGGTAGCAGGTAGCGGTTAGCACGTAATAGGTAGCAGGTAGCGGTTAGCACGTAATAGGTAGCAGGTAGCGGTTAGCACGTAATAGGTAGCAGGTAGCGGTTAGCAGGTAATAGGTAGCAGGTAGCGGTTAGCACGTAATAGGTAGCAGGTAGCGGTTAGCACGTAATAGGTAGCAGGTAGCAGATGTCTTGTGTTTCCAAAAGATAATTAGATTCCTTCTGTTAGGCCCAACATCAGATTCTAATCCATCTAATGAATAAGCTAAAGTTGTCATTGATATTGCACTCTATTGCGCAATAAAACATTTCACTTTACAGTATAATAAATAATACCCCAAATGGAATTCACTGATGTTCAAAGAGCAAGTTGCAATTTCAGTGTTTTAGAAGAGCATGTCTTCATTTAGTATTGTCTTGAAAGAAACCCCTCTCATTCATAACTGCAACTAAACTTCTACAAATGAGAGATCTTGAACCACAATCTATATAACCGCCAGACAAAATGGAGTCATGTTTTTATGAAGCATCGGTATGACATGGTTACACTATATTATACATCTAGAAGTGTAGGATGTAATTAGGTTAACCCCTGTGGTTACTCAACATTTACCATAATGAGTCCTCAATTAGGGTCTGCTGTGATCTTCCAGAGATGATTTGGTTGGAGCAAATGGATAATGAACAAATAGAGAGATGATTTAGGTGGAACAAATTGATAATGTCATCATTAACAGTGGAACTGACATCATTAACAGTGGATCTGACATCATTAACAGTGGAACTGACGTCATTAACAGTGGAACTGACATCATTAACAGTGGAACTGACATCATTAACAGTGGAACTGACATCATTAACAGCAGAACTGACATCATTAACAGCAGAACTGACATCATTAACAGTGGAACTGACATCATTAACAGCGGAACTGACATCATTAACAGCAGAACTGACATCATTAACAGTGGAACTGACATCATTAACAGCAGAACTGACATCATTAACAGCAGAACTGACATCATTAACAGTGGAACTGACATCATTAACAGTGGAACTGACATCATTAACAGTGGATCTGACATCATTAACAGTGGAACTGACATCATTAACAGCGGAACTGACATCATTAACAGCAGAACTGACATCGTTAACAGCAGAACTGACATCATTAACAGTGGAACTGACATCCTTAACAGCAGAACTGACATCATTAACAGTGGAACTGACATCATTAACAGTGGAACTGACATCATTAACAGTGGATCTGACATCATTAACAGTGGAACTGACATCATTAACAGTGGATCTGACATCATTAACAGTGGATCTGACATCATTAACAGTGGAACTGACATCATTAACAGTGGAACTGACATCATTAACAGTGGATCTGACATCATTAACAGTGGATCTGACATCATTAACAGTGGAACTGACATCATTAACAGTGGAACTGACATCATTAACAGTGGATCTGACATCATTAACAGTGGAACTGACATCATTAACAGTGGAACTGACATCATTAACAGCGGAACTGACATCATTAACAGTGGAACTGACATCATTAACAGTGGATCTGACATCATTAACAGTGGAACTGACATCATTAACAGTGGAACTGACATCATTAACAGTGGAACTGACATCATTAACAGTGGAACTGACATCATTAACAGTGGAACTGACATCATTAACAGTGGAACTGACATCATTAACAGTGGAACTGACATCATTAACAGTGGAACTGACATCATTAACAGTGGATCTGACATCATTAACAGTGGAACTGACATCATTAACAGTGGAACTGACATCATTAACAGCGGAACTGACATCATTAACAGTGGAACTGACATCATTAACAGTGGATCTGACATCATTAACAGCAGAACTGACATCATTAACAGCAGAACTGACATCATTAACAGTGGAACTGACATCATTAACAGTGGAACTGACATCATTAACAGTGGGACTGACATCATTAACAGCAGAACTGACATCATTAACAGCAGAAATTATATCATTAACTCACATCATGGCACTTTAGAATTAGAATGGGCAAATCTCAATGGCATTTTCTTGATTCCTCGCATCCTCTCTCCTCACCTCCTTCTCCAACCCCATTTGATGAACATTTTAGAGAGGAGGGACCTCTGATCTTCTCATCCAATGGGTTTTGAGATGGAGGCGAGAAGAGAGGACGCTATGAATCAAGGAAATGCAATTGGGATTCTCCAGAGGAGTCCAAATGTTATTAAAGGACTACCCCAGAGGAAGGTACTGCCACTATTTCAACATAATTTCTGTCTCAGATAGGAAATACACATTTTGGTAGCACCTCCGAAGAATGACAAAGGCTTCTTATGCATATTCACAAATTTGGGTTTAGGAATTTCCCCATGGAGTTGATTATCATCCATTTATAGGGCACTGACAGTTGTCAGTGTAGCTAGCTATCATGCTAACCTAATATAGCTAGCTATCATGCTAACCTAATATAGCTACCTATCATGCTAACCTACTATAGCTACCTATCATGCTAACCTAATATAGCTAGCTATCATGCTAACCTAATATAGCTACCTATCATGCTAACCTAATATTGCTACCTATCATGCTAACCTAATATAGCTAGCTAATGTTTTCTGTTCATTTTCTCCATGGCTCAGTCAGCTAAGTGGACACAAGGCTCAGTCAGCTAAGTGGACACAAGGCTGTTTATCTCATCTCAATCACAAGCAGGAATAACTTTGTAGTTGTTTTCTGATTAATAAACAAATCCATGCTGGTGGGTGGTAAAATTCAAATGAAACCCAGCTCTGAAACCAAATGTAGGCTGAAAATAATTTGAATGTCTTCAAAACGTCAACAATAAATAGGAGCTGATCGTGGACTACAGGAAACAGAGGGGCCTCTAATCCACATCGATGGGGATTGTAGTGGAGCGGGGTCGAGAGCATACTCACACATTCTTACATTGACACTCATACACACTCACACACTTTCACTCACACACTTTCACACTCACCACATATGCTGCTGCTACTGTCTATTATCTATCCTGTTGCCTGGTCATTTTACCCCTACCTATATGTACATAGCAACCTCAACTACCTCGTACCCCTGCACGTCAACTCAGTACTGGTACTCAATGTACATAGCAATGTTACTTTTACTCAACATTTGTTATTTGTTATTCACTGTGTATTTATTTATCCTGTATTTATTTCAATATATAGTATATAGACAACAAAAAAAGAAACGTCCTCTCACTGTCAACTGCATTTATTTTCAGCAAACTTAACGTGTAAATATTTATATGAACATAACAAGATTTTACAAATGAGACATAAAATGAACAAGTTCCACAGACATGTGACTAACAGAAATGTAATAATGTGTCCCTGAACAAAGGGGGGGTCAAAATCAAAAGTCAGTATCTGGTGTGGCCACCAGCTGCATTAAGTACTGCAGTGCATCTCCTCCTCATGGACTGCACTAGATTTGCCAGTTATTTTTTTAACCTTTGTTTAACTAGGCAAGTCAGTTAAGAACAAATTCTTATTTTCAATGACGGCCTACAAACAGTGGGTTAACTGCCTGTTCAGGGGCAGAACGACAGATTTGTACCTTGTCAGCTCAGGGATTCGAACTTTCAACCTTTCGGTTACTAGTCCAACGCTCTACATTTACATTTACATTACATTTAAGTCATTTAGCAGACGCTCTTATCCAGAGCGACTTACAAATTGGTGAATTCACCTTCTGACATCCAGTGGAACAGCCACTTTACAATAGTGCATCTAAATCATTAAGGGGGGGTGGTGAGAAGGATTACTTATCCTATCCTAGGTATTCCTTGAAGAGGTGGGGTTTCAGGTGTCTCCGGAAGGTGGTGATTGACTCCGCTGTCCTGGCGTCGTGAGGGAGTTTGTTCCACCATTGGGGGGCCAGAGCAGCGAACAGTTTTGACTGGGCTGAGCGGGAACTGTACTTCCTCAATGGTAGGGAGGCGAGCAGGCCAGAGGTGGATGAACGCAGTGCCCTTGCTTGGGTGTAGGGCCTGATCAGAGCCTGGAGGTACTGCGGTGCCGTTCCCCTCACAGCTCCGTAGGCAAGCACCATGGTCTTGTAGCGGATGCGAGCTTCAACTGGAAGACAGTGGAGAGAGCGGAGGAGCGGGGTGACGTGAGAGAACTTGGGAAGGTTGAACACCAGACGGGCTGCGGCGTTCTGGATGAGTTGTAGGGGTTTAATGGCACAGGCAGGGAGCCCAGCCAACAGCGAGTTGCAGTAATCCAGACGGGAGATGACAAGTGCCTGGATTAGGACCTGCGCCGCTTCCTGTGTGAGGCAGGGTCGTACTCTGCGGATGTTGTAGAGCATGAACCTACAGGAACGGGCCACCGCCATGATGTTGGTTGAGAACGACAGGGTGTTGTCCAGGATCACGCCAAGGTTCTTAGCGCTCTGGGAGGAGGACACAATGGAGTTGTCAACCGTGATGGCGAGATCATGGAACGGGCAGTCCTTCCCCGGGAGGAAGAGCAGCTCCGTCTTGCCGAGGTTCAGCTTGAGGTGGTGATCCGTCATCCACACTGATATGTCTGCCAGACATGCAGAGATGCGATTCGCCACCTGGTCATCAGAAGGGGGAAAGGAGAAGATTAATTGTGTGTCGTCTGCATAGCAATGATAGGAGAGACCATGTGAGGTTATGACAGAGCCAAGTGACTTGGTGTATAGCGAGAATAGGAGAGGGCCTAGAACAGAGCCCTGGGGGACACCAGTGGTGAGAGCGCGTGGCGAGGAGACAGATTCTCGCCACGCCACCTGGTAGGAGCGACCTGTCAGGTAGGACGCAATCCAAGCGTGGGCCGCGCCGGAGATGCCCAACTCGGAGAGGGTGGAGAGGAGGATCTGATGGTTCACAGTATCGAAGGCAGCCGATAGGTCTAGAAGGATGAGAGCAGAGGAGAGAGAGTTAGCTTTAGCAGTGCGGAGCGCCTCCGTGATGCAGAGAAGAGCAGTCTCAGTTGAATGACTAGTCTTGAAACCTGACTGATTTGGATCAAGAAGGTCATTCTGAGAGAGATAGCGGGAGAGCTGGCCAAGGACGGCACGTTCAAGAGTTTTGGAGAGAAAAGAAAGAAGGGATACTGGTCTGTAGTTGTTGACATCGGAGGGATCGAGTGTAGGTTTTTTCAGAAGGGGTGCAACTCTCGCTCTCTTGAAGACGGAAGGGACGTAGCCAGCGGTCAGGGATGAGTTGATGAGCGAGGTGAGGTAAGGGAGAAGGTCCCCGGAAATGGTCTGGAGAAGAGAGGAGGGGATGGGGTCGAGCGGGCAGGTTGTTGGGCGGCCGGCCGTCACAAGAAGCGAGATTTCATCTGGAGAGAGAGGGGAGAAAGTGGTCAGAGCACAGGGTAGGGCAGTGTGAGCAGAACCAGCGGTGTCGTTTGACTTATCAAACGAGGATCGGATGTCGTCGACCTTCTTTTCAAAATGGTTGACGAAGTCATCTGCAGAGAGGGAGGAGGGGGGGGAGGAGGATTCAGGAGGGAGGAGAAGGTGGCAAAGAGCTTCCTAGGGTTAGAGGCAGATGCTTGGAATTTAGAGTGGTAGAAAGTGGCTTTAGCAGCAGAGACAGAGGAGGAAAATGTAGAGAGGAGGGAGTGAAAGGATGCCAGGTCCGCAGGGAGGCGAGTTTTCCTCCATTTCCGCTCGGCTGCCCGGAGCTCTGTTCTGTGAGCTCGCAATGAGTCATCGAGCCACGGAGCGGGAGGGGAGGACCGAGCCGGCCTGGAGGATAGGGGACATAGAGAGTCAAAGGATGCAGAAAGGGAAGAGAGGAGGGTTGAGGAGGCAGAATCAGGAGAAAGGTTGGAGAAGGTATGAGCAGAGGGAAGAGATGATAGGATGGAAGAGGAAAGAGTAGCGGGGGAGAGAGAGCGAAGGTTGGGACGGCGCGATACCATCCGAGTAGGGGCAGTGTGGGAAGTGTTGGATGAGAGCGAGAGGGAAAAGGATACAAGGTAGTGGTCGGAGACTTGGAGGGGAGTTGCAGTGAGGTTAGTGGAAGAACAGCATCTAGTAAAGATGAGGTCGAGCGTATTGCCTGCCTTGTGAGTAGGGGGGAAGGTGAGAGGGTGAGGTCAAAAGAGGAGAGGAGTGGAAAGAAGGAGGCAGAGAGGAATGAGTCAAAGGTAGACGTGGGGAGGTTAAAGTCGCCCAGGACTGTGAGAGGTGAGCCGTCCTCAGGAAAGGAGCTTATCAAGGCATCAAGCTCATTGATGAACTCTCCGAGGGAACCTGGAGGGCGATAAATGATAAGGATGTTAAGCTTGAAAGGGCTGGTAACTGTGACAGCATGGAATTCAAAGGAGGCGATAGATAGATGGGTAAGGGGAGAGAGAGAGAATGACCACTTGGGAGAGATGAGGATCCCGGTGCCACCACCCCGCTGACCAGAAGCTCTCGGGGTGTGCGAGAACACGTGGGCGGACGAAGAGAGAGCAGTAGGAGTAGCAGTGTTATCTGTGGTGATCCATGTTTCCGTCAGTGCCAGGAAGTCGAGGGACTGGAGGGAGGCATAGGCTGAGATGAACTCTGCCTTGTTGGCCGCAGATCGGCAGTTCCAGAGGCTACCGGAGACCAGGAACTCCACGTGGGTCGTGCGCGCTGGGACCACCAGATTAGGGTGGCCGCGGCCACGCGGTGTGGAGCGTTTGTATGGTCTGTGCAGAGAGGAGAGAACAGGGATAGATAGACACATAGTTAACAGGGTACAGAAGAGGCTACGCTAATGCAAAGGAGATTGGAATGACAAGTGGACTACACGTCTCGAATGTTCAGAAAGTTAAGCTTACGTAGCAAGAATCTTATTGACTAAAATGATTGAAATGATACAGTACTGCTGGAGTAGGCTAGCTGGTAGTGGCTGCGATGTTGACACTACACTAATCAAGTCGTTCCGTCGAGTGTAATAGTTTCTACAGTGCTGCTATTCGGGGCTAGCTGGCTAGCTAGCAGGTTAATTGCGTTACGTTACTTTAAAAGAACGACAATAGCTGGCTAGCTAACCTAGAAAATCGCTCTAGGCTACACAATTGTCTTAGATACAAAGACGGCTATGTAGCTAGCTAGCTACGATCAAACAAAACAAACCGTTGTACTGTAATAGTTACTACAGTGCTGCTATTCGGGGGCTAGCTGGCTAGCTACGTTAAAAGAACGACAATAGCTGGCCAGCTAACCTAGAAAATCGCTCTAGGTTACACAATTGTCTTAGATACAAAGACGGCTATGTAGCTAGCTAGCTACGATCAAACAAAACAAACCGTTGTACTGTAATAGTTACTACACCACTAGGCTACCCTGCCGCCCCTTATTGCTGTGAGATGTTACCCCACTCTTCCACCAAGGCACCTGGAAGTTCCTGGACATTTCTGGGGGGAATGGCCCTAGCCCTCACCCTCCGATCTAAGGTCCCAGACGTGCTTAATGGGATTGAGATCCGGGCTCTTCGCTGGCCATGGCAGAACACTGACATTCCTGTCTTGCAGGAAATCATGCACAGAACAAGCAGTATGGCTGGTGGCATTGTCATGCTGGAGGGTCATGTCAGGATGAGCCTGCAGGAAGGGTACCACATGAGGGAGGATGATGTCTTCCCTGTAACGCACAGAGTTGAGATTGCCTGCAATGACAACAAGCTCAGTCCGATGATGCTGTGACACACCGCTCCAGACCATGACGGACCCTCCAACTCCAAATTGATCCCGCTCCAGAGTACAGGCCTCGGTGTAACGCTCATTACCTCGACGATAAACACGAATCTGACCATCACCCCTGGTGAGACAAAACCACGACTCGTCAGTGAAGAGCACTCTTTGCCAGTCCTGTCTGGTCCAGCGACAGTGGGTTTACATAGACAACGTTGTTGCCGGTGATGTCTGGTGAGGACCTGCCTTACAACAGGCCTACAAGCCCTCAGTCCAGCCTCTCTCATCCTATTGCAGACAGTCTGAGCACTGATGGAGGGACTGTGCGTTCCTGGTGTAACTCGGGCAGTTGTTGTTGCCATCCTGTACCTGTCCTGCAGGTGCGATGTTTGGATGTACCGATGCGCGGACAATCAGCTGTCCCACCTGTCTCCCTGTAGCGCTGTCTTAGGCGTCTTACAGTACAGTCATTGCAATTTATTGCCCTGGCCACATCTGCAGTCCTCATGCCTCCTTCCAGCATGCCCAAGGCGCATTCACGGAGATGAGCAGGGACCCTGGGTATCTTTCTTTTGGTATTTTTCAATGTCAGTAGAAAGGCCTCTTTAGTGTCCTAAGTTTTCATAACTGTGACCTTATTGCCTACCATCTGTAAGCTGTTAGTGTCTTAACGACCATTCCACAAGTGTATGTTCATTAATTGTTTATGGTTCATTGAACAAGCATGGGGAACAGTGCTTAAACCCTTTACAATGAAGAATGTAAAGTTCTTTGGATTTCTACGAATTATCTTTGGAAGACATGGGCCTGAAAAAGAGACATTTATTATTTTGTTTTATTTTGAGTTATATATATATATAATATATACAGTACCAGTCAAAAGTTTAGACACACCTAATCATCCAAGGGTTTTTCTTAATTTTTTACAATTTTCTACATTGTAGAATAATAGTGAAGACATCAAAACTATGAAAAACACCTTGATTTGTTTAACACTTTTTTGGATACTACATGATTCCATGTGTTATTTCATAGTTTTTATGTGTTCACTATTATTCTACAATGTAGAAAATAGTGAAAAATAAAGAAAAACCTTTAAATGAGTAGGTATGTCCAAACTTTTGACTGGTAATGTATATTTTTTATCTTTATCTTTCCCTCTGCATTGTTGGAAAAGTACCCACAAGACCCATTTTGTTTTCCATGAAAGAGACTGGATGCTGCAGGGAGTTGTTGGTAGGTTTGGTCGTTGGGTTGGAGTTTCGCCTCTAAATAAAGGTTTTACCTCCCTCTTCTGTTGAAAAGAAGGCACTTCTGGTCCAGGAGCTGGAAAAAAAGAAGATCTTGTCAAATATTTTTGTAACAAAGTCATATATTTTTGTAAAATAGCCATATATTCTGGTAACATAGCCATATATTCTGGTAACATAGCCATATATTTTTGTAACATAGCCATATATTTTTGTAACATAGCCATATATTCTGGCAACATAGCCATATATTCCGTTAACATAGCCATATATTCTGGTAACGTAGCCATATACTCTGGTAACTTAGCCATATATTTTGGTAACATAGCCATATATTTTTGTAACATAGCCATATATTTTTGTAACATAGCCATATATTCTGGTAACATAGCCATATATTTTTGAAACATAGCCATATATTCTGTTAACATAGCCATATATTCTGGTAACGTAGCCATATACTCTGGTAACTTAGCCATATATTTTGGTAACATAGCCATATATTTTTGTAACATAGCCATATATTTTTGTAACATAGCCATATATTCTGGTAACATAGCCATATATTTTTGAAACATAGCCATATATTCTGGTAACATGGCCATATATTCTGGTAACATGGCCATATATTCTGGTAACATAGCCATATATTCTGGTAACATAGCCATATATTCTGGTAACATAGCCATATATTCTGGTAACATAGCCATATATTTTTGTAACATAGCCATATATTCTGGTAACATAGCCATATATTCTGGTAACATAGCCATATATTCTGGTAACATAGGCATATATTCTGGTAACATGGCCATATATTCTGGTAACTTAGCCATATATTCTGGTAACATAGCCATATATTCTGGTAACATAGCCATATATTCTGGTAACATAGCCATATATTCTGGTAACATAGCCATATATTTTTGTAACATAGCAATATATTCTGGCAACATAGCCATATATTCTGGTAACATAGCCATATATTCTGGTAACGTAGCCATATATTCTGGTAACTTAGCCATGTATTTTGGTAACATAGCCATATATTTTTGTAACATAGCCATATATTTTTGTAACATAGCCATATATTCTGGTAACATAGCCATATATTTTTGAAACATAGCCATATATTCTGGTAACATGGCCATATATTCTGGTAACATGGCCATATATTCTGGTAACATAGCCATATATTCTGGTAACATGGCCATATATTCTGGTAACATGGCCATATATTCTGGTAACATAGCCATATATTCTGGTAACATAGCCATATATTCTGGTAACAAAGCTATATATTCTGGTAACATAGCCATATATTCTGGTAACATAGCCATACATTCTGGTAACATAGCCATATATTTTTGTAAAATAGCCATATATTCTAGTAACATAGCCATATATTCTGGTAACATAGCCATATATTTTTGTAAAATAGACATATATTTTGTAACATAGCCATATATTCTGGTAACATAGCCATATATTCTGCTAATACAGCCATATATTTTGTAACATAGCCATATATTCTGGAAACATAGCCATATATTTTTGTAACATAGCCATATATTCTGGTAACATAGCCATATATTCTGGTAACATAACCATATATTTTGTAAAATAGCCATATATTCTGGTAGCATAGCCATATATTTTTGTAACATAGCCATATATTCTGGCAACATAGCCATATATTCCGTTAACATAGCCATATATTCTGGTAACGTAGCCATATACTCTGGTAACTTAGCCATATATTTTGGTAACATAGCCATATATTTTTGTAACATAGCCATATATTTTTGTAACATAGCCATATATTCTGGTAACATAGCCATATATTTTTGAAACATAGCCATATATTCTGGTAACATGGCCATATATTCTGGTAACATGGCCATATATTCTGGTAATTTAGCCATATATTCTGGTAACATAGCCATATATTCTGGTAACATAGCCATATATTCTGGTAACATAGCCATATATTCTGGTAACATAGCCATATATTCTGGTAACATAGCCATATATTTTTGTAACATAGCCATATATTCTGGTAACATAGCCATATATTCTGGTAACATAGGCATATATTCTGGTAACATGGCCATATATTCTGGTAACTTAGCCATATATTCTGGTAACATAGCCATATATTCTGGTAACATAGCCATATATTCTGGTAACATAGCCATATATTCTGGTAAGATCGCCATATATTTTTGTAACATAGCCATATATTCTGGCAACATAGCCATATATTCTGGTAACATAGCCATATATTCTGGTAACGTAGCCATATATTCTGGTAACTTAGCCATATATTTTGGTAACATAGCCATATATTTTTGTAACATAGCCATATATTTTTGTAACATAGCCATATATTCTGGTAACATAGCCATATATTTTTGAAACATAGCCATATATTCTGGTAACATGGCCATATATTCTGGTAACATGGCCATATATTCTGGTAACATAGCCATATATTCTGGTAACATAGCCATATATTCTGGTAACATAGCCATATATTCTGGTAACATAGCCATATATTTTTGTAAAATAGCCAAATATTCTGGTAACATAGCCATATATTCTGGTAACATAGCCATATATTCTGGCAACATAGCCATATATTCTGGTAACATAGCCATATATTCTGGTAACATGGCCATATATTCTGGTAACTTAGCCATATATTCTGGTAACATAGCCATATATTCTGGTAACATAGCCATATATTCTGGTAACAAAGCTATATATTCTGGTAACATAGCCATATATTCTGGTAACATAGCCATATATTCTGGTAACATAGCCATATATTTTTGTAAAATAGCCATATATTCTAGTAACAAAGCCATATATTCTGGTAACATAGCCATATATTTTTGTAAAAGAGACATATATTTTGTAACATAGCCATATATTCTGGTAACATAGCCATATATTCTGCTAATACAGCCATATATTTTGTAACATAGCCATATATTCTGGAAACATAGCCATATATTTTTGTAACATAGCCATATATTCTGGTAACATAGCCATATATTCTGGTAACATAACCATATATTTTGTAAAATAGCCATATATTCTGGTAGCATAGCCATATATTTTTGAAACATAGCCATATATTTTTGTAACATAGCCATATATTTTTGTAACATAGCCATATATTCTGGTAACATAGCCATATATTTTTGTAAAATAGCCATATATTCTAGTAACATAGCCATATATTCTGGTAACATAGCCATATATTCTGGTAAAAAAAGCTATATATTCTGGTAACATAGCCATATATTCTGGTAACATAGCCATATATTCTGGTAACATAGCCATATATTTTTGTAAAATAGCCATATATTCTAGTAACATAGCCATATATTCTGGTAACATAGCCATATATTTTTGTAAAATAGACATATATTTTGTAACATAGCCATATCTTCTGGTAACATAGCCATATATTCTGCTAATACAGCCATATATTTTGTAACATAGCCATATATTCTGGTAACATAGCCATATATTTTTGTAACATAGCCATATATACTGGTAGCATAGCCATATATTTTTGAAACATAGCCATATATTTTTGTAACATAGCCATATATTTTTGTAACATAGCCATATATTCTGGTAACATAGCCATATATTTTGTAACATAGCCATATATTCTGGTAACATAGCCATATATTCTGGTAACATAGCCATTTATTCTGGTAACATAGCCATATATTCTGCTAATACAGCCATATATTTTGGAACATAGCCATATATTCTGGTAACATAGCCATATATTCTGGTAACATAGCCTTATATTTTTGTAACATAGCCATATATTCTGGTAACATAGCCATATATTCTGGTAACATAGCCATATATTTTGTAACATAGCCATATATTCTGGTAACATAGCCATATATTCTGCTAATACAGCCATATATTTTGTAACATAGCCATATATTCTGGTAACATAGCCATATATTTTGTAAAATTGCCATATATTCTGGTAACATAGCCATATATTTTTGAAACATAGCCATATATTTTTGTAACATATCCATATATTCTGGTAACATAGCCATACATTCTGGTAACATAGCCATACATTCTGGTAACATGGCCATATATTTTGTAACATAGCCATATATTCTGGTAACATAGCCATATATTCTGCTAATACAGCCATATATTTTGTAACATAGCCATATATTCTGGTAACATAGCCATATATTCTGCTAATACAGCCATATATTTTGTAACATAGCCATATATTCTGGTAACATAGCCATATATTCTGGTAACATAGCCATATATTTTGTAACATAGCCATATATTCTGGTAACATAGCCATATATTCTGGTAACATAGCCATATATTCTGGTAACATAGCCATATATTTTGTAACATAGCCATATATTCTGGTAACATAGCCATATATTCTGGTAACATAGCCATATATTTTTGAAACATAGCCATATATTCTGGTAACATAGCCATATATTCTGGTGACATAGCCATATATTTTGGTAACATAGCCATATATTCTGGTAACATAGCCATATATTTTTGTAACATAGCCATATATTTTGGTAACATAGCCATATATTTTTGTAACATAGCCATATATTTTTGTAACATAGCCATATATTTTTGTAACATAGCCATATATTTTTGTAACATAGGCATATATTTTTGTAACATAGCCATATATTCTGGTAACATAGCCATATAATCTGGTAACATAGCCATATATTCTGGTAACATAGCCATATACTTTGTAACAGCCATATATTCTGGTAACATAGCCATATATTCTGCTAATACAGCCATATATTTTTTGTAACATAGCCATATATTCTGGTAACATAGCCATATATTCTGCTAATACAGCGATATATTTTGTAAAATAGCCATATATTCTGGTAACATAGCCACATATTTTTGTACATAGCCATATATTTTTATAACATAGCCATATATTTTTGTAACATAGCCATATATTTTTGTAACATAGCCATATATTCTGGTAACTTAGCCATATATTCTGGTAACATAGCCATATATTCTGGTAACATAGCCATATATTCTGGTAACATAGCCATATATTTTTGTAACATAGCCATATATTTTTGTAACATAGCCATATATTCTGGTAACATAGCCAAATATTCTGGTAACATAGCCATATATTCTGGTAACATAGCCATATATTCTGATAACATAGCCATATATTTTTGTAACATAGCCATACATTTTTGTAACATAGCCATATATTCTGGTAACATAGCCATATATTCTGGTAACATAGCCATATATTCTGGTAACATAGCCATAAATTCTGGTAACTTAGCCATATATTTTGGTAACATAGCCATATATTTTTGTAAAATAGCCATATATTCTGGTAACATACCCATATATTCTGGTAATATAGCCATATATTCTGGTAACATGGCCATATATTCTGGTAACATAGCCATATATTCTGGTAACATAGCCTACATTCATTTGATATTACCAATGTTATGACCCTTATGCAGCATTTCAATGATTCATTTAATAATTCAATGCTGATCAATGCTCAAGTTTTTGCTCAACTGAGTTAGAATACCTCATAATAAACTGTAGACTATTTACCAGGAGAGTTTTCATCTGGTACTAAGACGTCACGCAACCAGCTCTGTAAGGCCATAAGCAAACAAGAAAATGCTCATCCAGAAGCGGCACTCCTAGTGTCCGGTGACATCAATGCAAGTCAACTGATATCCGTTTTACCTCATTTCTACCAGCATGTCACATGTGTAACGAGAGGCAGAAAAACTCTATATCACATTTACTCCACACACAGAAACACATACAAGGCTCTTCCTCGCCATCCAATTGGTAAATCTGACCAGAATTCTATCCTCCTGATCCCTGCTTACAAGCAAAAACTCAAAACAGGAAGTACCAGTACATGTTAAGCTTCAGGACTGCTTCACTAGCACAGACAGGAATATGCTCCGGCTTCATTAATAAGTGCATTGAAGACGTTGTCCACACAGTGACCGTACGTACATATCCTAACCAGAAGCCATGGATTACAGGCAACATCCACACTGAACTAAAGGCTAGAGCTGCCGCTTTCAAGGAGAGGGACACTAATTTGGACGTTTATAAGAAATCTCAGACAAACCATCAAAGAAGTAAAGCATAAATACAGAACTAAGATCAAATCCTACTACGCAAGCTGACGCTCATTAGATGTGACAGGGCTTTTAAGCAAACTATCACGGATTACAAAGGCAAGCCCAGCCGCAAGCTCCCAGTGATGTGAGCCTACCAGACAAGCTAAATGCCTTCTTTGCTCGGTTCAAGGCAAGCAATACTGAACCATGCACCAGCACCACCTCCCTCACTAGCTTTAAGCACCAGCTGTCAGAGCAGCTCACAGATCACTGCACCTGTACATAGCTCATCTGTAAATAGCCCATCCAACTACCTTATCCCCATACTGTATTTATTTATTTATCTTGCTCCTTTGCCTCCAGTATCTCAACATGCACATTAATCTTCTGCACATCCTACCATTCCAGTGTTTAATCGCTATATTGTAATTACTTTGCCACCATGGCCTATTTATTGCCTTACCTCCCTTATCCTACCTCATTTGCACACGCTGTATATATACTTTTTCTACTGTATTATTGATTGTATGTTTGTTTATTCCATGTGTAATTCTGTGTTGTTGTTTGTGTCGAACTGCTTTGCTTTATCTTGGCCAGGTTGCAGTTGCAAATGAGAACTTGTAGGTGAAATACATTTTCTTTTTAAATTAAAAAAATAAACCAGCTGTTCCGGACGACTGTGATCTCGCTCTCCTTAGCCGATGTGAGTAAGACATTCACAAGGCCGCGGGCCAGACGGATGACCAGGACGCGTACTCAGAGCAGCGGCTGACATGTTTTAGATGTGGCTCAGATGAAGGAACACTCCTCCATTCCACTTGGCAATGTTCAAAACTACACGGTTTCTGGCCAGGGGTCTGCGATACCATATCCTCAATTCACGGGGCTGCATTCCCTTTAGACACGTAGGTCTGTCTACTGGGTAACTTTACTAACACCAATCTTAGGCAAAGCCATACTATAAAGCTAACAGCAATATTGCTAGCATTTGCCAAGAAATGTATTGCCTTGAAATGGAAATTGGATTCCTCCCTGCCAATTGCAATGTGGCTATCGGAAGTTAATAGTTGTATCCCTTTGGAGAAAATCACTTACTGCTTGAGGAATAAGATAAAGACATTTTACAGAATTTGGCAACCTTTTATTGACTATATGGAGAATCTCCCCCCGCATCTCATTGATTGAATCTATATATAATCCTCACACATAATGTATAATATGTAGCCTACGGCAGGTGATCCAATGTCTCGTTATATTTTTTTTTTCTTATTGTATGTTTGTTTATATAATTATTATTATTTTTTTGTTTTTTGTTACGCTCGTCTGTTACTGTCACTTTGTCCCATCGTTGTCGAATATTTTTCCCCTTTGTTTTGAATGTTCTTAATTGGAAAGAAGAGAGGAGGTCAGTGACCTGGCAGTGTGGTGAGAGGACAACAACCTCTCCCTCAACGAGGAGCTGATCGTGGACTACAGGAAATGGAGGGCCGAGCACGCCCCCATCCACATCGACGGGGCTGCAGTGGAGCGGGTAGTGTACTTCCAAGTTCCTGTGTGTCCACATCACTAAGTCTGGAACCAACAGGACCCTGAACTGATTCTACCCCCAAGCCATAAGACTACAAAATAGCTAACCAAATAGCTAACTGGACTATCTGCATTGTTATCGTGACCAAACCATTGTTATCATGACCAAACCGGTTTTTGTTCTTCTTCTATGGTATAATGGTGGTCTGCAAACAAACGCCACCACCTACTGGATGGGGTGAAAACGGATAAATAATAGGGGAAAAACACATTCCATAAGTAAAATAAAATAAATAAATGCCTCCTTCAGTCTGAGTCTATTCAGATCCCTACAGAGGCTTGGGTGTCTGAGAGGAGGGAACCACTTCATTCAGTGTTCCCTGCAACGTTTTTGCCATGAAGATCCAAAAATATTTTCTCCATCTTCACCATGATGTCTAGTTTCTTCCATTTTTTTATTCGTTTGCAATTTATCACTTTATCACTTATCACCATAAAAAAGCCAGACTACGGTTTGCAACTGCACATGGGGACAAAGTTTGTACTTTTTGGAGAATTGTTCTCTGGGCTGATGTAACAAAAATAGAACTGTTTGGTCATAATGGCCATCGTTATGTTTGGAGGAAAAAGGGGGAGGCTTGCAAGCCGAAGAACACCATCCCAACCGTGAAGCACGGGGGTGGCAGCATCATGTTGTGGGGGTGCATTGCTGCAGGAGGGACTGGTGCACTTCACAAATTAGATGTCATCATGAGGGTGAAAAATGATGTGGATATATTGAAGTAACATCTCAAGACATCAGTCAGGAAGTTAAAGCTTGGTTGCAAATGGGTCTTCGAAATGGACAATAACCCCAAGCACACTTCCAAAGTCATGGCAAAATGGCTTAAGGACAACAAAGTCAAGGTATTGGAGTGGCCATCACAAAGCCCTGACCTCAATCCTATAGAACATTTGTGGGCAGAACTGAAACAGCATGTGCAAGCAAGGAGGCCTACAAACCTGACTCAGTTACACCAGCTCTGTCAGGAGGAATGGGACAAAATTCACCCAACTTATTGTGGGAAGCTTGTGGAAGGCTACCTGAAACGTTTGACCCAAGTTAAACAATTGAAAGGCAATGCTACCAAATACTAATTGAGTGTTTGTAAACTTCTGACCGACTGGGAATGTGATGACTGAAATAAAAGCTGAAATAAAATAATTCTCTCTACTATTATTCTGACATTTCACATTCTTAAAATAAAGTGTTGGTCCAAACTGACCTAAGACAGGGAACTTTATTTGTATTAGATGTTAGGAGTTGAGAAAAACTGAGTTTAAATGTATTTCGCTCAGGTGTATGTAAACTTCCAACTATCTCCCAATGTAATTTCTTAGAATGTGTCTTTTGCCTCTGGGGTTACTAACATCATGCCATTAGTTTTCTTTTCAAGACTTACACTGCAGTAGGGAGAGTGGTAGAAGCACTTGAATTGACCAACTGTGTGTGATGTCCATGTGAAAACAGTGCTTCAGGTTTACCTCCATTTTGAGGCCCTTAAAAGTAATGGTTATTCCTTCTCATGCCATAAAGGTGGGAACCATCATCATGATTATCACCAGTAATCACCAGAAGTACCACCATGGTATACTGTGACATGAAATCTGTTGTGTTGAATTGACCGTGTTTTACCGTGACATGAAATGTGTTGTGTTGAATTGATTAATCTGTTGCATCAAAGTGATTAATCTGTTGCATCAAAGTGATTAATCTGTTGTATTGAATTGATTAATCTGTTGTATCAAAGTGATTAATCTGTTGTACTGAATTGATTATTCTGTTGTACTGAATTGATTATTCTGTTGTACTGAAGTGATTAATCTGTTGTGTTGAATTGATTATTCTGTTGTAACGAAGTGATTAATCTGTTGTATCGAAATGATTAATCTGTTGTATCGAATTGATTATTCTGTTGTATCGGAGTGATTCATCTGTTGTATCAAAGTGATTAATCTGTTGTATCGAAGTGATTCATCTGTTGTACTGAATTGATTATTCTGTTGTACTGAATTGATTATTCTGTTGTACTGAATTGATTATTCTGTTGTACTGAATTGATTATTCTGTTGTACTGAATTGATTATTCTGTTGTGTTGAATTGATTATTCTGTTGTACTGAATTGATTATTCTGTTGTACTGAATTGATTATTCTGATTATTCTGATTATTCTTCAATAGCCACGGCGCATTTTGGTCTGACTCTCCTTCGCATATAGAAAACGTTACACTGTTGTACTGAATTGATTCATCTGTTGTACTGAATTGATTCATCTGTTGTACTGAATTGATTATTCTGTTGTACTGAATTGATTATTCTGTTGTACTGAATTGATTCATCTGTTGTACTGAATTGATTATTCTGTTGTACTGAATTGGTTATTCTGTTGTACTGAATTGATTATTCTGTTCTACTGAATTGATTATTCTGTTGTACTGAATTGATTATTCTGTTGTACTGAATTGATTATTCTGTTGTGTTGAATTGATTATTCTGTTGTACTGAATTGATTATTCTGTTGTACTGAATGGATTATTCTGTTGTGTTGAATTTATTATTCTGTTGTACTGAATTGATTATTCTGTTGTGTTGAATTGATTATTCTGTTGTACTGAATTGATTATTCTGTTGTACTGAATTGATTCATCTGTTGTACTGAATTGATTCATCTGTTGTACTGAATTGATTATTCTGTTGTGTTGAATTGATTATTCTGTTGTACTGAATTGATTCATCTGTTGTACTGAATTGATTATTCTGTTGTACTGAATTGATTATTCTGTTGTACTGAATTGATTCATCTGTTGTACTGAATTGATTATTCTGTTGTGTTGAATTGATTATTCTGTTGTACTGAATTGATTCATCTGTTGTACTGAATTGATTATTCTGTTGTGTTGAATTGATTATTCTGTTGTACTGAATTGATTCATCTGTTGTACTGAATTGATTATTCTGTTGTACTGAATTGATTATTCTGTTGTACTGAATTGATTCATCTGTTGTACTGAATTGATTATTCTGTTGTACTGAATTGATTATTCTGTTGTACTGAATTGATTCATCTGTTGTACTGAATTGATTATTCTGTTGTACTGAATTGATTATTCTGTTGTACTGAATTGATTCATCTGTTGTACTGAATTGATTATTCTGTTGTGTTGAATTGATTATTCTGTTGTACTGAATTGATTCATCTGTTGTACTGAATTGATTATTCTGTTGTGTTGAATTGATTATTCTGTTGTACTGAATTGATTCCTCTGTTGTACTGAATTGATTATTCTGTTGTACTGAATTGATTATTCTGTTGTACTGAATTGATTCATCTGTTGTACTGAATTGATTATTCTGTTGTACTGAATTGATTATTCTGTTGTACTGAATTGATTCATCTGTTGTACTGTTGTACTGAATTGATTATTCTGTTGTACTGAATTGATTATTCTGTTGTACTGAATTGATTCATCTGTTGTACTGAATTGATTATTCTGTTGTACTGAATTGATTATTCTGTTGTACTGAATTGATTCATCTGTTGTACTGAATTGATTATTCTGTTGTACTGAATTGATTATTCTGTTGTACTGAATTGATTCATCTGTTGTACTGAATTGATTATTCTGTTGTACTGAATTGATTCATCTGTTGTACTGAATTGATTCATCTGTTGTACTGAATTGATTATTCTGTTGTACTGAATTGATTATTCTGTTGTACTGAATTGATTCATCTGTTGTACTGAATTGATTATTCTGTTGTACTGAATTGATTATTCTGTTGTACTGAATTGGTTAATGGTGTCAAAGTATGCTGCTGTGTTTTTTTGTAAAGCTTGTATTTTGCCTTTGACAATATCAAGACAAATGGATCAGTTAATCAATTATTTAATTGAACCTTTTCACGCTTGGGTGGATGGGCTGTTGTGATGTGGCCCTATGCAGTTGTTTACAGCATAAAGTTCCGATTGAGAGCAGAATCTCCAGGGGACAATGCGGAGATCTTGATGTCCTGACAGCATATTCCAACCTACGCAAATCTACAAAAATGCACTTCAGCCCTCACGAAGGACAGCTTCTAAAGGCAATTTAAACTGTTGACTTAAAGCTTGTGAAGAAGTCAAGATGAATGATGATCTGCCTTGGACAGGATCCTCTGACCACTTTGTCTTATATGATGTGGTTCTGCTGGATGACCTGGAGCTGGACAGGTACAATCTGGACGGGTACAATCTGGACGGGTACAATCTGGAAGGGTACAATCTGGACAGGTACAATCTGGACAGGTACAATCTGGAAGGGTACAATATGGACAGGTACAATCAGGAAGGGTACAATATGGACAGGTACAATCTGGACAGGTACATTCTGGACAGGTACGATCAGAAAGGGTACAATCTGGACAGGTACATTCTGGACAGGTACAATCTGGAAGGGTACAATCTGGACAGGTAAAATCTGGACAGGTACAATCTGGAAGGGTACAATATGGACAGGTACAATCAGGAAGGGTACAATATGGACAGGTACAATCTGGACAGGTACATTCTGGACAGGTACAATCAGGAAGGGTACAATCAGGAAGGGTACAATCTGGACAGGTACAATCTGGACAGGTAAAATCTGGACAGGTACATTCTGGACAGGTACAATCAGGAAGGGTACAATCTGGACAGGTACAATCTGGACAGGTACAATCTGGACAGGTACAATCAGGAAGGGTACAATCTGGACAGGTACAATCTGGACAGGTACAATCTGGACAGGCAAAATCTGGACAGGTACAATCTGGACAGGTACAATCTAGACAGGTACAATCAGGAAGGGTACAATCTGGACAGGTAAAATCTGGAAGGGTACATTCTGGAAGGGTACAATCTGGAAGGGTACATTCTGGACAGGTACAATCTGGAAGGGTACAATCTGGACAGGTACAATCTGGAAGGGTACATTCTGGAAGGGTACAATCTGGAAGGGTACATTCTGGACAGGTACAATCTGGAAGGGTACAATCTGGAAGGGTACAATCTGGACAGGTACAATCAGGAAGGGTACAATCTGGACAGATACAATCTGGAAGGGTACAATCTGGAAGGGTACATTCTGGACAGGTACAATCTGGAAGGGTACAATCTGGAAGGGTACAATCTGGACAGGTACAATCTGGAAGGGTACAATCTGGACAGGTACAATCAGGAAGGGTACAATCTGGACAGATACAATCTGGAAGGGTACATTCTGGACAGGTACAATCTGGAAGGGTACAATCTGGACAGGTACAATCTGGAAGGGTACATTCTGGACAGGTACAATCTGGAAGGGTACAATCTGGACAGGTACAATCTGGAAGGGTACATTCTGGACAGGTACAATCTGGAAGGGTACAATCTGGAAGGGTACAATCTGGAAGGGTACATTCTGGACAGGTACAATCTGGAAGGGTACAATCTGGACAGGTACAATCTGGAAGGGTACATTCTGGACAGGTACAATCTGGACAGGTACAATCAGGAAGGGTACAATCTGGACAGGTACAATCAGGAAGGGTACAATCTGGACAGGTACAATCAGGAAGGGTACAATCTGGACAGATACAATCTGGAAGGGTACATTCTGGAAGGGTACAATCTGGAAGGGTACAATCTGGACAGGTACAATCAGGAAGGGTACATTCTGGAAGGGTACAATCAGGAAGGGTACAATCTGGACAGGTACAATCTGGAAGGGTACATTCTGGAAGGGTACAATCTGGACAGATACAATCTGGAAGGGTACAATCTGGAAGGGTACAATCTGGACAGGTACAATCTGGAAGGGTACAATCTGGACAGGTACAATCTGGACAGGTACAATCTGGAAGGGTACAATCTGGAAAGGTACAATCAGGAAGGGTACAATCTGGACAGGTACAATCTGGACAGGTACAATATGGTATTTAAATAAATGACAATGCAATAGTCAGATTATCCCAAGCGATATTTCATTTTGAAGTGTACAGAAAATGTACAGGCATGGCAAAAGGTTTGCCCACTGGACAGACCCAGGAAAGGCTATGGTGAGGAGGGAACTGGACAGACCCAGGAAAGGCTATGGTGAGGAGGGAACTGGACAGACCAAGGAAACACTATGGTGAGGAGGGAACTGGACAGACCAAGGAAACACTATGGTGAGGAGGGAACTGGACAGACCAAGGAAACACTATGGTGAGGAGGGAACTGGACAGACCAAGGAAAGGCTATGGTGAGGAGGGAACTGGACAGACCAAGGAAACACTATGGTGAGGAGGGAACTGGACAGACCAAGGAAAGGCTATGGTGAGGAGGGAACTGGACAGACCAAGGAAACACTATGGTGAGGAGGGAACTGGACAGACCAAGGAAACACTATGGTGAGGAGGGAACTGGACAGACCAAGGAAAGGCTATGGTGAGGAGGGAACTGGACAGACCAAGGAAAGGCTATGGTGAGGAGGGAACTGGACAGACCAAGGAAAGGCTATGGTGAGGAGGGAACTGGACAGACCAAGGAAACACTATGGTGAGGAGGGAACTGGACAGACCAAGGAAACACTATGGTGAGGAGGGAACTGGACAGACCAAGGAAACACTATGGTGAGGAGGGAACTGGACAGACCAAGGAAAGGCTATGGTGAGGAGGGAACTGGACAGACCAAGGAAACACTATGGTGAGGAGGGAACTGGACAGACCAAGGAAAGGCTATGGTGAGGAGGGAACTGGACAGACCAAGGAAACACTATGGTGAGGAGGGAACTGGACAGACCAAGGAAACACTATGGTGAGGAGGGAACTGGACAGACCAAGGAAACACTATGGTGAGGAGGGAACTGGACAGACCAAGGGAACACTATGGTGAGGAGGGAACTGGACAGACCAAGGAAAGGCTATGGTGAGGAGGGAACTGGACAGACCAAGGAAACACTATGGTGAGGAGGGAACTGGACAGACCAAGGAAACACTATGGTGAAGGGGGAACTGGACAGACCAAGGAAAGGCTATGGTGAGGAGGGAACTGGACAGACCAAGGAAACACTATGGTGAGGAGGGAACTGGACAGACCAAGGAAAGGCTATGGTGAGGAGGGAACTGGACAGACCCAGGAAAGGCTATGGTGAGGAGGGAACTGGACAGACCAAGGAAACACTATGGTGAAGGGGGAACTGGACAGACCAAGGAAAGGCTATGGTGAGGAGGGAACTGGACAGACCAAGGAAACACTATGGTGAGGAGGGAACTGGACAGACCAAGGAAAGGCTATGGTGAGGAGGGAACTGGACAGACCCAGGAAAGGCTATGGTGAGGAGGGAACTGGACAGACCAAGGAAACACTATGGTGAGGAGGGAACTGGACAGACCAAGGAAACACTATGGTGAAGGGGGAACTGGACAGACCAAGGAAAGGCTATGGTGAGGAGGGAACTGGACAGACCAAGGAAACACTATGGTGAGGAGGGAACTGGACAGACCAAGGAAAGGCTATGGTGAGGAGGGAACTGGACAGACCCAGGAAAGGCTATGGTGAAGGGGGAACTGGACAGACCAAGGAAAGGCTATGGTGAGGAGGGAACTGGACAGACCAAGGAAACACTATGGTGAGGAGGGAACTGGACAGACCAAGGAAAGGCTATGGTGAGGAGGGAACTGGACAGACCAAGGAAACACTATGGTGAGGAGGGAACTGGACAGACCAAGGAAACACTATGGTGAGGAGGGAACTGGACAGACCAAGGAAAGGCTATGGTGAGGAGGGAACTGGACAGACCAAGGAAACACTATGGTGAGGAGGGAACTGGACAGACCAAGGAAACACTATGGTGAGGAGGGAACTGGACAGACCTAGGAAAGGCTATGGTGTGGAGGGAACTGGACAGACCAAGGAAACACTATGGTGAGGAGGGAACTGGACAGACCAAGGAAACACTATGGTGAGGAGGGAACTGGACAGACCAAGGAAACACTATGGTGAGGAGGGGACTGGACAGACCCAGGAAAGGCTATGGTGAGGAGGGAACTGGACAGACCAAGGAAAGGCTATGGTGAGGAGGGGACTGGACAGACCCAGGAAAGGCTATGGTGAGGAGGGAACTGGACAGACCCAGGAAAGGCTATGGTGAGGAGGGGACTGGACAGACCCAGGAAAGGCTATGGTGAGGAGGGAACTGGACAGACCAAGGAAAGGCTATGGTGAGGAGGGAACTGGACAGACCAAGGAAAGGCTATGGTGAGGAGGGAACTGGACAGACCAAGGAAACACTATGGTGAGGAGGGAACTGGACAGACCAAGGAAACACTATGGTGAGGAGGGGACTGGACAGACCCAGGAAAGGCTATGGTGAGGAGGGAACTGGACAGACCAAGGGAACACTATGGTGAGGAGGGAACTGGACAGACCAAGGAAACACTATGGTGAAGGGGGAACTGGACAGACCAAGGAAAGGCTATGGTGAGGAGGGAACTGGACAGACCAAGGAAAGGCTATGGTGAGGAGGGAACTGGACAGACCAAGGGAACACTATGGTGAGGAGGGAACTGGACAGACCAAGGAAACACTATGGTGAGGAGGGAACTGGACAGACCAAGGAAACACTATGGTGAGGAGGGAACTGGACAGACTAAGGAAACACTATGGTGAGGAGGGAACTGGATAGACCAAGGAAACACTATGGTGAGGAGGGAACTGGACAGACCAAGGAAAGGCTATGGTGAGGAGGGAACTGGACAGACCAAGGAAAGGCTATGGTGAGGAGGGAACTGGACAGACCAAGGAAAGGCTATGGTGAGGAGGGAACTGGACAGACCAAGGGAACACTATGGTGAGGAGGGAACTGGACAGACTAAGGAAACACTATGGTGAGGAGGGAACTGGACAGACCAAGGAAACACTATGGTGAGGAGGGAACTGGACAGACCAAGGAAACACTATGGTGAGGAGGGAACTGGACAGACCAAGGAAAGGCTATGGTGAGGAGGGAACTGGACAGACCAAGGAAAGGCTATGGTGAGGAGGGAACTGGACATACCAAGGAAACACTATGGTGAGGAGGGAACTGGACAGACCAAGGAAAGGCTATGGTGAGGAGGGAACTGGACAGACCAAGGAAAGGCTATGGTGAGGAGGGAACTGGACAGACCAAGGAAACACTATGGTGAGGAGGGAACTGGACAGACCAAGGAAACACTATGGTGAGGAGGGAACTGGACAGACCAAGGAAACACTATGGTGAGGAGGGAACTGGACAGACCAAGGGAACACTATGGTGAGGAGGGAACTGGACAGACCAAGGAAACACTATGGTGAGGAGGGAACTGGACAGACCAAGGAAAGGCTATGGTGAGGAGGGAACTGGACAGACCAAGGAAACACTATGGTGAGGAGGGAACTGGACAGACCAAGGAAAGGCTATAGTGAGGAGGGAACTGGACAGACCCAGGAAACACTATGGTGAGGAGGGAACTGGACAGACCAAGGAAACACTATGGTGAGGAGGGAACTGGACAGACCAAGGGAACACTATGGTGAGGAGGGAACTGGACAGACCAAGGAAACACTATGGTGAGGAGGGAACTGGACAGACCAAGGAAACACTATGGTGAGGAGGGAACTGGACAGACCAAGGAAAGGCTATGGTGAGGAGGGAACTGGACAGACTAAGGAAACGTCATCATGAATTTGGAAAATATTCATAAAAAGAATACAAATAATTTAATGGTCCCAAATGTACTTTAGACTATTGTCATGTCTTGTTATGTCTGTTCCTGTCCTTTCTCTTCATTCTCTCTCTCTGCTGGTCTTTTTAGGTTACCTTCTCTGTCTCTCATTCCTCAGCTGTTCTACATCTGCCCTAACTAGCTCTTTCACTCTTCCCCACCTGTTCTCTCTTCCCCCTCTGATTCGGTCTCTATTTCTCTCTCTGTTCCTGCTACTTTCAGTGTCTGATTCTTGTTTGTGTTTTTTGATGCCAGAAGCAAGCTGTCGTCTCGTTTGCTTCCACCTTGTCCTGTCCTGTCGGAGTCTGCCTGGCAGGAGCATCCTGCACTATACTAACGTTCTTTTGTTCCGCTGACAACGTTGGAAGAGGATTTATGCCATTCCTGTATTTTCATTAAAGAACTCTGTTTTCTGTTAAAACCGCTTTTGGGTCTTCACTCAAGTTCATAACAGAAGAATCAGACCAAGAATGGACCCAGCGGCTCCGGACCCTTTTCACTCCGCCGTCGAGATCCAGGGAGCGATGCTAGGCAGACACGAGGAGGAATTGTCTGCTGCTCAACATGCCGTTGAGACCCTGGCCGTCCAAGTCTCCGACCTCACAAGACGGGTTCACCAACTCCACCTCGATCCACCGCCCACTTCCAGGGTTTCCGAGTCTCAGGAGTCCAGGATCAACAACCCGCCGTGTTACTCTGGGGAGCCCACTGAGTGCCGCTCATTCCTCACTCAGTGTGATGTGGTGTTCTCTCTCCAGCCCAACACTTACTCCAGGAGCGCAGCCCGCATCGCCTACGTCATTTCTCTCCTTACCGGACGGGCGCGTGAGTGGGGCACGGCAGTCTGGGAGGCGAGGGCTGAGTGTATTAACCAGTATCAGGACTTTAAGGAGGAGATGATACGGGTTTTTGACCGTTCTGTTTTTGGCGAGGAGGCTTCCAGGGCCCTGTCTTCCCTATGTCAGGGGAATAGATCCATAACGGATTATTCTATTGAGTTTCGCACTCTCGCTGCCTCTAGTGACTGGAACGAGCCGGCTTTGCTCGCTCGTTTTCTGGAGGGTCTCCACGTCGAGGTTAAGGATGAGATCCTCTCCCGGGAGGTTCCTTCCAGTCTGGACTCCTTAATAGCTCTCGCTATTCGCATAGAGCGACGGTTTGATCTTCGTCGCCGAGCTCGTGGAAAGGAGCTCACGTTCTCCGTTGCTCCCCTCTCCACATCACTGCCACCTGCCGCATCACTGCCACCCTCCTCCGCCGGCTCGGATGCTGAGCCTATGCAGCTGGGGGTATTCGCATCTCGGCCAAGGAGAGGGAACGGAGAATCACCAATCGCCTCTGTCTCTACTGCGGCTCCGCTGGTCATTTTGTCTCCTCATGTCCAGTAAAAGCCAGAGCTCATCAGTAAGAGGAGGGCTACTGGTGAGCGCAACTACTCAGGCCTCTCCTTCTGGATCACGCACTACCTTTCCGGTCCATCTCCGCTGGCCCGGTTCATCTGCTTCCTGCAGTGCCTTGATAGACTCTGGGGCGGAGGGCTGTTTTATGGACGAGACCTGGGCTCGGGAACATGACATTCCTCTCAGACAGTTAGGGAGCCCAGGGCCTTGTTCGCTTTAGATGGTAGTTCTCTCCCCAAGATTCAGCGTGAGACGCTGCCTTTAACCCTCACTGTCTCTGGTAATCATAGCGAAACCATTTCTTTTTTAATTTTTCGTTCACCTTTTACACCTGTTGTTTTGGGTCATCCCTGGCTAGTGCGCCATAACCCTTCTATTAATTGGTCTAGTAATACTATCCTATCCTGGAATGTTTCTTGTCATGTAACCTGTTTAATGTCTGCTATCCCTCCTGTTTCCTCTGTCTCTTCTTCACAGGAGGAGCCTGGCGATTTGACAGGGGTGCCGGAGGAGTATCACGATCTGCGCACGGTGTTCAGTCGTTCCAAGGCCATTTCTCTCCCTCCACACCGGTCGTATGACTGTAGTATTGATCTCCTTCCGGGAACTACTCCCCCCCGGGGTAGATTATACTCTCTGTCGGCTCCCGAACGTAAGGCTCTCGAGGATTATTTGTCGGTTTCGCTCGACGCCGGTACCATAGTCTCCTCCTCCTCCCCCGCCAGAGCGGGGTTTTTTTTTGTTCAGAAGAAGGACGGGTCCCTGCGCCCATGCGTGGATTATCGAGGGCTGAATGACATAACAGTTAAGAATCGTTATCCGCTTCCTCTTATGTCTTCAGCCTTCGAGATCCTGCAGGGAGCCAGGTTTTTCACCAAATTGGACCTTCGTAACGCCTACCATCTCGTGCGCATCAGGGAGGGGGACGAGTGGAAGACGGCGTTTAACACTCCATTAGGGCACTTTGAATACCGGGTTCTTCCTTTCGGCCTCGTTAACGCTCCAGCTGTCTTTCAGGCACTAGTTAACGACGTCCTGAGAGACATGCTGAACATTTTTGTTTTCGTTTACATGGACGATATCCTGATTTTTTTCTCCGTCTCTCTCGATTCATGTTCAGCACGTGCGACGCGTCCTCCAGCGCCTTTTGGAGAACTGTCTTTATGTGAAGGCTGAGAAGTGCATTTTTCATGCCGCCTCTGTCCCTTTTCTCGGTTCCGTTATTTCCGCTGAGGGCATTAAGATGGATCCCGCTAAGGTCCAGGCTGTCATTGATTGGCCCGTTCCTAAGTCACGCGTCGAGCTGCAGCGCTTTCTGGGCTTCGCTAATTTCTATCGTCGTTTCATCCGTAATTTCGGTCAGGTGGCAGCTCCCCTCACAGCCCTTACTTCTGTTAAGACGTGCTTTAAGTGGTCCGTTTCCGCCCAGGGAGCTTTTGACCTTCTTAAGAATCGTTTTACATCCGCACCTATTCTTGTTACACCTGACATCTCTAGTCAGTTTGTTGTTGAGGTTGACGCGTCAGAGGTGGGCGTGGGAGCCATTCTTTCTCAGCGCTCTCTCTCTGACGGCAAGGTCCATCCTTGCGCGTTTTTCTCTCATCGCTTATCGCCGTCAGAACGTAACTATGATGTTGGTAATCGCGAACTGCTCGCCATCCGCTTAGCCCTAGGCGAATGGCGACAGTGGTTGGAGGGGGCGACCGTTCCTTTTGTCGTTTGGACTGACCATAGGAACCTTGAGTACATCCGTTCAGCCAAACGAATTAATGCGCGTCAGGCTCGTTGGGCTCTGTTTTTCGCTCGTTTCAAGTTTGTTATTTCTTATCGTCCGGGCTCAAAAAACACCAAGCCTGATGCTTTATCTCGTCTCTTCAGTTCTTCTGAGGTCTCCACCGACCCCGAGGGGATTCTCCCTGACGGGCGTGTTGTCGGGTTGACTGTCTGGGGAATTGAGAGGCAGGTAAAGCAAGCACTCGCTCACACTCCGTCGCCGCGAGCTTGTCCTAGGAACCTTCTGTTCGTTCCCGTTCCTACTCGTCCGGCCGTTCTTCAGTGGGCCCACTCTGCCAAGTTAGCCGGCCACCCCGGCGTTCGGGGTACGCTCGCTTCCATTCGCCAGCGTTTCTGGTGGCCCACTCGGGAACGTGACGCGCGGCGATTTGTCGCCGCTTGTTCGGTCTGCGCGCAGACTAAATCTGGGAACTCTCCTCCTGCCGGCCGTCTCAGACCGCTTCCCATTCCCTCTCGACCGTGGTCTCACATCGCTTTAGATTTTATCACCGGACTGCCTTCATCAGCGGGGAAGACAGTTATTCTTACGGTTGTCGATAGATTCTCTAAGGCGGCTCATTTCATTCCTCTCGATAAGCTCCCTTCTGCTAAGGAGACGGCTCAGATCATTATCGAGAATGTTTTCCGAATTCATGGCCTTCCGTCTGACGTCGTTTCCGACAGAGGCCCGCAGTTCACGTCTCAATTTTGGAGGGAGTTTTGCCGTTTGATTGGGGCTTCCGTCAGTCTCTCGTCCGGCTTTCATCCCCAGTCTAACGGTCAAGCCGAACGGGCCAATCAGACTGTTGGTCGCATTTTACGCAGTCTTTCTTTTCGTAACCCTGCGTCTTGGTCAGAACAGCTCCCCTGGGCAGAGTACGCCCACAACTCGCTTCCCTCGTCTGCTACCGGTCTATCCCCTTTTCAGTGTAGCCTCGGGTACCAGCCTCCGCTGTTCTCATCTCAGCTCGCCGAGTCCTGCGTTCCCTCCACTCAGGCTTTTGTCCAGCGTTGCGAGCGCACCTGGAAGGGGGTCAGGTCGGCACTTTGCCGTAATAGGGCGCAGACTGTGAGGGCCGCTAATAAGCGTAGGACCAAGAGTCCTAGATATTGTTGCGGTCAGAGAGTATGGCTCTCCACTCAGAACCTTCCCCTTAAGACAGCTTCTCGCAAGTTGGCCCCGCGGTTCATTGGTCCGTTCCGTATTTCCCAGGTCATTAATCCTGTCGCAGTGCGACTTCTTCTCCCGCGCTATCTTCGTCGCGTTCACCCGGTCTTCCATGTCTCCTGTGTTAAGCCCGTTCTTCGCGCCCCCGCTCGTCCCTCCCCCCCCATCCTTGTCGAGGGCGCACCCATCTACAGGGTTCGTAAGATTTTGGACATGCGCCCTCGGGGCCGTGGTCATCAGTACCTAGTGGATTGGGAGGGGTACGGTCCTGAGGAGAGGAGTTGGGTTCCCTCTCGGGACGTGCTGGACCGTTCGCTGATCGATGATTTCCTCCGTTGCCGCCAGGTTTCCTCCTCGAGTGCGCCAGGAGGCGCTCGGTGAGTGGGGGTACTGTCATGTCTTGTTATGTCTGTTCCTGTCCTTTCTCTTCATTCTCTCTCTCTGCTGGTCTTTTTAGGTTACCTTCTCTGTCTCTCATTCCTCAGCTGTTCTACATCTGCCCTAACTAGCTCTTTCACTCTTCCCCACCTGTTCTCTCTTCCCCCTCTGATTAGGTCTCTATTTCTCTCTCTGTTCCTGCTACTTTCAGTGTCTGATTCTTGTTTGTGTTTTTTGATGCCAGAAGCAAGCTGTCGTCTCGTTTGCTTCCACCTTGTCCTGTCCTGTCGGAGTCTGCCTGGCAGGAGCATCCTGCACTATACTAACGTTCTTTTTGTTCCGCTGACAACGTTGGAAGAGGATTTATGCCATTCCTGTATTTTCATTAAAGAACTCTGTTTTCTGTTAAAACCGCTTTTGGGTCTTCACTCAAGTTCATAACAACTATAGTAAGTTAAATGGTGACCTGATTTTTATAGACCTGTCAAATATATCTGAGGACCATGCCTATGCCCAGAAGAGCCCCAAGGGTGTTGGTTTAGTGTCCATGGTAAATCTTCACCAAGTCACATGTAGGAGCTCACACACCACACACACTCTCTCTCATTAGCCACTATAGAGCATGGGCTATGTAAGGGATAATCAACGAGGGGCTAATCCGGACCGGTGACTACTGGCTTTTACTTTTTTCCTTTCAATTAAGGCCTCGACAACCAGGTGAGGTGAGTTCTTTACTAATTAGTGACCTGAATCAATCAAGTACAAGGTATGAGTGATAGGCTGCAGACACTCGGCCCTCTGGGGAATGTGGGCTAACCCATAGAGCCCTGAGTTGATTATCCTTTTCATACCAAGGCTATAATTTAACATATTTGCTGCTAGAAATGTGTTAATTTGCAGGTAGAAATGTGTTGAACATACACTGAAGTAGCTAGCAAGTTTCCTAGATAGCTACAGTAGCCTTGGTAATAAACAGACTCACTAGTTTAGCTCACCGAAACATCAGTCCCAACTTGCTATTATGGAAATTGAATACAACAATGCCAATGATGTTTTCAATTCAACATTTGCTTTCAAAAGCAAATCAAACAGAACATGTAAGAATGAACTAAAGCCATTGAATCCTACCGTGCTGATATACCATTCGTTATTGGGAAATAATGCATGCTCGAGAATGCAAGCCAATCACAAATGAGTATTCAACAAAGCCATGTATTGCTAAGATGCTCAAATTCAAACGTAATAGCTAAACTCACCGACACAGGATAAACTTTATCCCTCATGCTGAGGCTGACCAATCTGGTAGGTTCCCTTCTCCACATGGCCAGACTTCTCGTGGTATTCTCTACATGGCCAGACTTCTAGTAGTATTCTCCACATGGCCAGACTTCTAGTGGTATTCTCCACATGGCCAAACGTCTAGTGGTATTCTCCACATGGCCAGACTTCTCGTGGTATTCTCCACATGGCCAGACTTCTAGTAGTATTCTCCACATGGCCAGACTTCTAGTAGTATTCTCCACATGGCCAGACTTCTAGTGGTATTCTCCACATGGCCAGACGTCTAGTGGTATTCTCCACATGGCCAGACTTCTAGTGGTATTCTCCACATGGCCAGACTTCTAGTAGTATTCTCCACATGGCCAGACTTCTAGTAGTATTCTCCACATGGCCAGGCTTCTAGTGGTATTCTCCACATGGCCAGACTTCTAGTGGTATTCTCCACATGGCCAGACTTCTAGTGGTATTCTCCACATGGCCAGACGTCTAGTGGTATTCTCCACATGGCCAGACTTCTAGTGGTATTCTCCACAATGCCAGACGTCTAGTGGTATTCTCCACATGGCCAGGCTTCTAGTGGTATTCTCCACATGGCCAGGCTTCTATTGGTATTCTCCACATGGCTAGGCTTCTAGTGGTATTCTCCACATGGCCAGGCTTCTAGTGGTATTCTCCACATGGCCAGACTTCTAGTGGTATTCTCCACATGGCCAGGCTTCTAGTGGTATTCTCCACATGGCCAGACGTCTAGTGGTATTCTCCACATGGCCAGACTTCTAGTGGTATTCTCCACATGGCCAGGCTTCTAGTGGTATTCTCCACATGGCCAGACGTCTAGTGGTATTCTTCCCTTTTAATGCTCTTATGCTCATTCTTGAAAAATGGTCTGAAATAAACAGTGGCGATTTTAGCAAGTACATCTTGGTGGGGCAAAGTAAGAAAACAACATTATGCATGATAGCAAAACCACTATACAACACAACACTAAACAACACATTTACTGCACTATAACGATGCCCACACTGTTAGGGCCGACATAAAGAGCTGTCCCAACAGCAGAGCTTTCTTTTCAGCACCATGCAGTGAATCCTTACCACCGCTACACCTGGCTATCAGCTGAGCCTTGTCTGGCAAGCAAAACAGTTTGTTCAGTGTCATTTACTGCCTTATAAAACAACATAACTGATATGGTTGACTTGCTTAAACACGTGGTTTCTACTGACTCCTTGTGGATTTGTGTAAGGGTTTTTATTTAAATTTTCTACATTGTAGAATAATAGTGAAGACATCAAAACTATGAAATAACACATATGGAACCAAAAAAGTGTTAAACAAATCAAAATATATTTTATATGTGAGATTCTTCAAATAGCCACCCTTTGCCTTGATAACAGCTTTGCACTCTTGGCATTCTCTCAACCAGCTTCACCTGGAATTCTCCCTGTAGATTTTGTGGTGATGTAGTGTTCCCATGAGTGACAGAACACTGAGCTTATCACGGCGCAACTAGAGAATATTACCAATGCCTACGCTCTGTCTTGTTCTCTGACTGCCCCTCCACTGTATTGTATAAACTGCCTTTATTTTGCTGGACCCCAGGAAGAGTAGCTGCTGCTTTGGCAGGAAATAACGGGGATCCATAATAAACCCCAGGAAGAGTAGCTGCTGCCTTGGCAGGAACTAATGGGGATCCATAATAAACCCCAGGAAGAGTAGCTGCTGCCTTGGCAGGAACTAATGGGGATCCATAATAAACCCCAGGAAGAGTAGCTGCTGCCTTGGCAGGAAATAATGTTTATCCATAATAAACCCCAGGAAGAGTAGATGCTGCCTTGGCAGGAACTAATGGGGATCCATAATAAACCCCAGGAAGAGTAGTTGCTGTCTTGGCAGGAACTAATGGGGATCCATAATAAACCCCAGGAAGAGTTGCTGCTGCCTTGGCAGGAACTAATGGAGATACAAAATAAACCCCAGGAAGAGTAGCTGCTGCCTTGGCAGGAACTAATGGGGATCCATAATAAACCCCAGGAAGAGTAGCTGCTGCCTTGGCAGGAACTAATGGGGATCCATAATAAACCCCAGGAAGAGTAGTTGCTGTCTTGGCAGGAACTAATGGGGATCCATAATAAACCCCAGGAAGAGTAGCTGCTGCCTTGGCAGGAACTAATGGGGATCCATAATAAACCCCAGGAAGAGTAGCTGCTGCCTTGGTAGGAACTAATGGGGATCCATAATAAACCCCAGGAAGAGTAGCTGCTGCCTTGGCAGGAAGTAATGTGGATCCATAATAAACCCCAGGAAGAGTAGCTGCTGCCTTGGCAGGAACTGATGGGGATCCATAATAAACCCCAGGAAGAGTAGTTGCTGTCTTGGCAGGAACTAATGGGGATCCATAATAAACCCCAGGAAGAGTAGCTGCTGCCTTGGTAGGAACTAATGGAGATCCAAAATAAACCCCAGGAAGAGTAGCTGCTGCCTTGGTAGGAACTAATGGGGATCCATAATAAACCCCAGGAAGAGTAGCTGCTGCCCTGGCAGGAACTAATGGGGATCCATAATAACCCCCAGGGAGAGTAGCTGCTGCCTTGGCAGGAACTAATGGGGATCCATCAGCCCTTGGGGGAATCCTCGTGGCCATATTTGTCATAGGTCCAAATGATTAGCCACAAGCAAGGCAAGTTTGCAACGTAAGCCCCTCAGCCCTCGTTTTTAATGGAGTTTGAGAGTGTACAATTATGTTCACTTCAGAACCTGAAACGCCCCATAATTCAATTTGCGATGACTGTACTTCCATTAAGATAAGTCAGCCAAAATGTAAAACCTCAACATCAATATGGAGTCAACATACAAGTGTTAGTAAAAACGAATGTAAATAAGTAAAAAAAATGTTCTGTTAATGCACAAACACATCTCGTAAAAATAATAATAATGTTTTTGTTTGGTTATCTTTTGGAAATTGTAGAAATAAAACATGTTCCTTATTCAGAAGTTCCAGCTGGGCAGGCTAACATTAGTTAGCTAATAAATTTACTAGCTATCATACAGTAGGCATTATATATTTAATATAAGTAGACATGAAATCATACTTGACTGCAACGCATATAAAGCGTCCACACGCTACCTGAAAACACAATCATTGCGGGATGAACTAGTGACGAATTTCCGGGCAAAGGGGATCAATTTTTTAAAAACTATTCCTTCATCTCCCCCTTTGCCTTGCAAGTGTATACTCGTCATCAGGAGTGTCCACTTAATTTGAGGGCTGAGGGGATAAGGTGTGTGGCTGAAGTGTTTGGACTGCACACCCTTTAGTTTTCTTATTTAATTCCCCCGGGTTCCAGCTGGTGGAGGTAATGCAACCATTAACATTGGCTGCCAGCCGCCGTTAAACCGCATAGAAGAAGAAGAAACCCCCCGGTCACATGACGTGGAGGTCTCCGGTCCGACCGACAAGAAAGTGGCGGAATTTAAGGTAGGTAAAAAAATATATATAATGATAGGCTGCTACACAAGGGTTGATTTAGCTATTTTGTTTTTTAAATAAATGTTTCGTGTCCGTTTAAGATTTACAGGCGCTGGACTTTCCTTTTATATTGCAGGGGTGGGGAGAAACATGTATAAACTGTGGAATGTCTGTTGTTTTTACCTTGTTAATATTTAGCCTTCGGGTTAGTAAAGCCAGAGTCACTAACTTGTTTTATTAACTAGCTAATATAGTTAAACGTGATTTTACTGCATATAACAGGCAACATGTTATCTGTTACCCATATTAACATTCAATGTGTGGACTAGCATAGCATTAGCATAGCATAGTATTAGCATAGCTAGATACGGACAGCTGTTGGCTAACTACACATGGGTATAAAATAAGGCGGGGTACTTCCAGGGGATTTTTTATCTTGTAGACAGGTTTTTCTTTTAGTCCGCCATTATTTAAAATTTGTAAACATTACTGTAATAGAATAATCAACATGAGGTACTTTAGTTAGCTACATGAAAGCTAACTTGTATAGCAGCTAGTTAGCGAGCTAGTCAACGTTTAACTAGCCACCAATCGAGTCAGAGGTGTATGTATTACACCGATTCTGTTGCGAAACGTTTTGCAAACAGATACAAATAAAATAAACAGTTTACTCATCGCTTTAACGTTACCTAAAAAGCTGTTAGGTTCATAAATGGAAGTTTGTAGAATATTTTTAATTGTATGGTTTCCATGCGTTGCCATGCCAATCTGAATTGTCTGCAAAGTATGCGGCACAAACTTGCCTATGTCTAAAAATGATCTCTTCTTCCATGCTCCTAAAGTGGAGTGAAATCCCGACTTCATCCAGTATTTTTATTTTATTAAACTCGTCCCGCGTAAATTCGAAATGTTATTTACGGTCCTGACAGGGTGAATCGTTTCTACACGCAGTACCGGGATTCAATGCTGCTGTTCCTGAATTTGATTGTTGCATTTTGCCTCTATTCTCTACACCCCTCAACGTATCAATACCGTAGTCTTCTTCATATGAGGCTTTATTAAACTTTCTTCCTGTAGCAGTGATTATCTGTAGTATTATTGTATAATTATTATATCTATATTATTATCTGAAAGGGGCTTTGGTTTTAGCGGGTCTGTGGGGTTGTTGTCTGTGTGAGGGCGGTAAACCCGAGGCCTTAAATCCGGTGGATTTGATACAATAGTGGCATTAAACAAGTGAGTGGAGTATGAGTATGTATTACATATTCCGGCTCAGGCTGACATCCTAAATACTAGTTCAACATTTTTAAAATGAATTTAATTTATCACCACTGCGTCGTCACCTAGTGAGGAAGATGTGTCATCCAACGCGGTTAGTATTATGGTTTGGAGAGGTTTTAGCCTGGTCGAGGTTAATGAGGGTCGAGGATGAAGTCCTGTAAGCAACAAAGTGAGGTCGTTTGATCAGATTGAATGGTGCGTGTAATCGGCTATATTGTATGCAGAGACCGTGGTATGAGTGAAGCGAGGTTGTAGATAATGTTATCTTAAACAATGGAGCTCGACAGAATGATCGAAGTTTATGCGTTGGCGCCATCTACGGGATGTTACGTGGGTGGACCAGTCAGTTACCGTTCTCCAAAACGTGTTCACAAATATAAACTTAAACTATTACTAACTATACAGTATATTCCTGTAAAAAGTCGATGTAATGTAACAACCCAAATTGTGCTCTTTAGTCTACGTTATTCTACACATTAGGCTAAAGGTTGTTGAAATAGTCAAATCATGTTTTCCCTAGCCAACAACCATTTGGCCAAATGATAAAACTGAACTGCGAGATTGCGTTACAAATCAAGGAATAAGAAAAGTTAGTTGACAGTGATTCTGTTTTATTTCAGACATGGAACCCAGGTATACATTTCCAGGGGTTTTATTCTTAAGTTTATTAACTGCTGTGTTTGCCCCCCATGTATTCTTAAATCTCCCATCATAGTAATATTTCCTCCATATCCCCCCACGACATTTTCTCCCCATTTCCACCCCACATGCACCTGCAATCCCCCCACAAATTAAATTACCCCTGCCCCTCCACACAAACCCCACTAAAAAGGTTTCAACCATTTGTTAACCCTGTCTGCGCTACGGCTAGGTAGGTTTTAGGTGATCCTTGAGGTGTATATTTTTAAATTTTACATTTATTTAACCAGGCAAGTCAGTTAAGAACACATTCTTATTTTCAATGACGGCCTAGGAACAGTGGGTTAACTGCCTGTTCAGGGGCAGAACGACAGATTTGTACCTTGTCGGCTCAGGGGTAACCTTCCGGTTACTAGTCCAGCGCTCTAACCACTAACCACTAGGCTACCTTGCCGCCCCCTTTTTATTGGTCAAAAACGGTAAAAAAATATATATAAAAAAACTATAATCTTTAAAAAAAAGTGTCAAGTCGTGTTCTCTGGTTCTTGTATACACTGTAAGCACATTTTGTAATATTCTGAAAAGTGGCCAAACTAAGTTGATATTTTCTGGGTAATGGGCGCAGCCATCTTTGACTTTGTTTATTTGCGTCTTGTGCCGTGTTCAAAACAACCGGGAACTCTGAAAAATAAAAGGTGAAATCGTGGCATCGGTGCTCTTCAGGTCGGAGCTCTAGAACGTTTGAATTCCAAGTTGGAAGACCTTTCATATAGATTTTCCCAGTTATTTTGAAATCTCAGAAGTCGGAGGTTGTTTTGAATGCGGCATTATAGTGAATGGATTAGGGAGTTTTCGCTTGTTAAATTAAAACAAACGTGGCTGCCATCATAGAATGTAGTTGCTGTTAGTTTAGCTGACACTTATTTTTTAAACAACATTACATTAGTCCCTTGTGCTCACTAGAGATGTGGTACATTGTAAACAAGTCTAGCTGTTAGGTCGTTTACTTGTCTTTTTTGTTTGTTGCTACTGTACCATTCACATATTTGATCACAGAAACATGATCGTACGCGTTACTGGGTTAAAAGGAGACACGACTGAACTACAACTTCTGTTTTAAGAACAAAATGGAACTCGACCGCGTTTGTCGTAAAAAGGTTTCTGTTGCAAAATGTTTTGCAACAATAGGAGTAATGAATACACCCCAGATGTGTTATTGGTCTCTCTAGGTTTGCTTGCTGAGTTGATCACAGTTGTTAGGACAGTGCTCCAACCCTGTTCCTGGAGTTTCCCTGCTGTGGGTTTTTGCTCCAACCCCAGTTGTGACTAACTAAATTCAGTTTATCAACCAGCTAATTATTAGAATCAGGTGCGCTAGATTAGGGTTGGATTGTGAAACTACAGGATGGTACCTCTCCAGGAACAGGGTTGGAGTTAAAACCTACAGGAGGGTACCTCTCCAGGAACATGGTTGGTGTTAAAACCTACAGGAGGGTACCTCTCCAGGAACAGGGTTGGAGTTTGATCTGGTCTAATGGCTCTGGCCTTATTCTCAACAATTTCCGATACTTAGCGGTCACATATAATAAGGATTGTAAGAAAAAAAAGGAAGTACATGCATAACAGTGCTCAAACATGACCCATATACACTGTTTTAAACAGACGACGAGCCTCGTCATTCCTTACTGTTCAAACAGACTACGAGCCTCGTCATTCTTTACACTGTTCAACCAGACGACTAGCCTCGTCATTCTTTACACTGTTCAACCAGACGACTAGCCTCGTCATTCCTTACTGTTTAAACAGATGAACATTGCTGCCTTATATTGACATGTGTATCCTCATGTCTTCCAGAGCATGGTATCCAGTTTCGGAGTGTCATAGCTTTAAGTGTTAAAAAACACGAGCAGTCGCAAGCACCGCCCAAAGACCGCCTATCAAGGAATTGAATCAACTGTGCCATCCCAAGGCGGTAGACAGTAGTCTCCCTAACTTAGCGTCCATTAAGTCAACGTTCTTCTAGGCAGAGGAAGGAGGTGTTAACTTGGTGAGTTCTGACCTCCGTGACCCTGGACTCTGACCTGGTCTCTGATTCACTGGTCTTGTCTGGTGATTCGCTGGTGCTTGACGAAGAGACCAATAAGGAGTTGAGGATGAACCTCCAGCAGCCCGCCCCTCTCATCCCTCCGGTCCACCCAGACATCCAGATGAAGTCTCTCCCGTTCTACGACGTGTTGGATATCCTCGTCAAACCCTCCAGCTTGGGTCAGTGTGTCTCTGGTAAATCAATCTAGGTGGACCTCTGCCATATTACTGGGCTTTATGTTTCTGGTGACGTGAATGATTTACTGCTAGAGTCTGATTTAGATGTCGTTTGTACATGTTGGTCACAATCTGTCCCTTTGTTGTCTATTCCATTTTTTTTTTTTTGAGTGTGAAACCATCCTGTAGTCATAGGTCGAGTGATTGTTGTTGTCAATATCATTAATAGATTTCTGGTAATCTGGAGACTGGCCAGGCTTGACATTACTGACCGAAGACTGCAATGAAGTGTCTGAATGTTGTTTTGCATCGTGTCACAATCTGACGTCTTTGTTAGGCGCCAGTGGAGTTCAGAGATACAACCAAGATAAGTACTTCATCTTCGCCTTGACCCCTCAACAAGTCAGGGAGGTGTGCATCTCCAGGTATGGCCTCCTCGATTTCACTAGAACTCCTACCCTGCTCTACACCTACCCTACCCTGCTCTACACCTACCCTACCCTGCTCTACTCCTTACCCATGCTCTACACCTACTCTAGTGTACCCTGCTACAGTCTTGCTCTACTCCTACCCTGCTCTACTCCTACCCTGCTCTACTCCTACCTTGCTATACTCCTACTCTACTCCTACCCTGCTATACTCCTACCCTACTGAGTCTTCCTGCAGCATCCCGTAGTAGTTCTGTTTCTAATTGTATTGGTTGGTCTTTCTTAAAGGGACTTTTTACCAGGCGGCAGAAGAGACTATATGGTTCAGATACAGCTGAGGTGAGAATGTAATGAATGTGGTTCCAGTGCGCATGTAGACACCTCCAGCCCCAGGAACAGATTTACTAAGAAACTGCTTTCTGGGAAATGTTTGTCTTTCTGTTCCTTTTAGGTTCTGTCTTTCAGAAACCAGTTGTCCCCAAGAAGACAACTACCCAAACAGTCTCTGCATTAAAGTCAATGGGAAGCTGTTCCCCCTTCCGGTATGTACTGGTTTCTTAACTGATCTAGGACCAGGTCCCTTTCCGTGTTATCTTGTTCATTATAATCTAAACAGAAAAACTGATCCTAGATCAGCACTGTCTATTGTGAGACTATTTGTGAATATAGGCCCTGATATAATTCATTAACATTATTTTATTTCTATGCGGTTATATGAATAACATAAGTTAACTTAAAACAAAAATTACCATAGTGTTTCTTTTAAAAAAGTTGCATCATACAGCTTGCATGGTGCCGTAGAATTCCACGTTAACTGTCAGCTGTTGCCAGCACCGGAGGGCATCTTTGAGAAGTGACGTTATTGACATGGCTTGGTGCTAGTTCACTGTAGCTGTTATAGCGTAACTTACCTATTGACATAAAGGCCTACTTTATTAGGCTACATGAAGCATACAAGTCATCCATATCTTTAAATACAGTCAAGCATTTTAGTTTAGTTATATAAAAAAAGACAACGGGAACCTTTACTAATTAAACAATGAATAAACTGTAACATGTCGGATAAAGCGTTAGAATTCGCGAATGCATTTGACTGTTTTTAATATTGGCTGTGAGACTTTAAATCGTCTTTTTGTTAGAACAGACTGTGGGATTGATTGTAATTTCTTTTTAAATTATTGTATTCGCTGTGTTAATAATGTTAGACATTTTGCTTAATTAAATTATTAATATTATGGTGTTTCTATGCCAAGACAAACAAAAATGCATTTTACAGTAGCCTATGTAAACCTGGGTTTCCATTAGGTCAAAATGGCGCTGTACAACGTGACTGGTCAGGAGTAGGCTTGGGTTACTAAGTGACTGAGTGAAGAGCAAAACATGTTTTCAAAATGCCTCCAAAAAAAGAACTTGTGAAGACCTACACATTTATTGTATTTAAATATAACAGGGATATTATTAAAGTGAAAAGTATTTGTTCTGACTTCCATTTGGTAAAAAAATGCACAAATCCCTGCAAATGAAAACAGTCTGATCTCCACAAATGGAGAAGTTTAATTTTAATACTAACTTGTGTTTGGTGAATAATCCAATAATTAATGTTGGTAGGAAACATCAGTTTACCGGAATCTCTAAATGAAAATACTGGCAGATCAATAAATGCCTTTGTAGATTTAATACAATTGTAGTAAGACTATATATTAATATCTAAGGGTTTTTATACAATTTATTGCAGGGTTAATAATTCATATATTTCTACAGGTTGATGCATTTTTTTCGTTGGGGCAAATCTGGTCTGTAATATTGAGTTAAATGTACATCTTTAGTACTCAAGTATCGAATACATTGCAAGTTTGCCCTTTTTTTGGCCATTAGGCTGAACTTTACATACATTTACATTTAAGTCATTTAGCAGACGCTCTTATCCAGAGCGACTTACAAATTAGATAGAACTCAACTCTGACTGACCACATCTATCAGTAGTCTAACGTCGCCTAAGGACTCTGTTTCAGAAACTCCCCTTTATATAGACTCACTCGTCCACTCTGTGGTAAATAAAGACCGTTTGTTATTTAGTGATTTTATTTCTGGCTTTAGAGGGAGAGAAACCAAAAGCCCACTGTGCCTATTTATAAAAGAAAAGTGTCCACATATCAAGTGTACTTGAGCTGTTTTGTATTTACCCAAGGTCCCTCAACTTCATTACCGCCGCCAGCTAATACATTATTTTCCTGACTCTAGTGGCAGAGAGGAGGGATTCAGACTGAAGAGTTCACACCTCCATTAATTTCCACAGTTGAGACCACTGATAGATCAGCGTTCTAACTTCCTCTTGTGATAGTGTGGCGCAACGACAGAATGCCACAATCTACCACTAACGGTCGCAGCCTAACTTTTTAAATGAAAGAACTTCATGGAGAAGTTGGTAATGCTGATACTGTCATGTTTTGTTTTTAGGGTTATGCCCCTCCCCCTAAAAATGGAGTGGAACAGAAGAGACCAGGACGACCTCTAAACATCACCTCATTGGTCAGATTGTCCTCTGCAGTACCCAATCAGATCTCTATAACGTGGGCACCTGAAATCGGAAAGGTAAGCAACTGACGTTGAGGATCAACGTACTCTTCATTATTTTCTTTATAGCAGTGGCAACTTCCTGCATTATAGCCGTCAGCAGCCTGATGTTGTTCAAGCAGAGGGGTATAATTGAATTTCTGCCTTGTTCCAGACATACTCTGTGTTGGTGTACCTGGTGAGACAGCTCACCTCACCTCTACTGCTGCAGAGGCTCAGGATGAAGGGCATCAGAAACCCAGACCACTCCAGAGCGCTGAGTAAACACACACACACACGCTCATATGGTCACATGCTTGTGCTCATACACGCTTGCTTCCACATGTTACTGTGTTTAATCTGTAATGCCCTGATATCTTCCTCTTTCAGTAAAGGAGAAGCTGACGGCAGACCCTGACAGTGAGATTGCTACAACCAGTCTGAGAGTGTCTCTCATGTGCCCTGTATGTAAAACCTGCTGGAAACAAGTGCATCTGATATAATTTCATTGCAGAAAGATTGACTGATTTATTAACTCTCCTTCTACTTCTTTCACGATCCTCTCCCCTCTCCCATATCTCTCCCTCTCCCATATCTCTCCCTCTCCCATATCTCTCCAGCTGGGTAAGATGCGTCTGACAGTGCCGTGTCGAGCTCTCACCTGTTCCCACCTGCAGTGTTTCGACGCAGCCCTCTACCTGCAGATGAATGAGAAGAAGCCCACCTGGGTCTGTCCTGTCTGTGACAAGAAGGCCCCCTATGAGAGCCTGATCATCGACGGGTTGGTTCCTCTCTCCTAATAATTATCATCATAATACCTGGGTCTGTCCTGTCTGAGAGAGGCTGCTACCTGAGCCTCCTCATCGCCAGGTCAGTGAGGGGAAACTACTGTTAGACTTCTCATTAGATACATTTTATTTCAATAATAAAAATATAAATTTGATTTACAGGCCGATTACTGCAGCGGCAATGATCTTTTAACGTGTTTTAGCCGAGGTTCAAAAACGGCTCTGAAAGGTGTAGAACTGTAGTGTTCTATGGAAGGTCAAACGGAAGGTTGTTGGAACACGGAACTCTGTCCCTCTGTCTGTCAGGTTGTTGGAACACGGAACTCTGTCCCTCTGTCTGTCAGGTTGTTGGAACACGGAACTCTGTCCCTCTGTCAGTCAGGTTGTTGGAACACGGAACTCTGTCCCTTTGTCTCAGGTTGTTCATGGAGATTCTGAACGACTGTTCCGATGTGGATGAGATCAAGTTCCAGGAGGACGGGACCTGGTGCCCCATGAGACCAAGGAAAGAGGCCCTCAGTGTGTCCTCAACCTGTATCCCAAAAATAGAACGTAAGTCAAGATGTATATATTCATAGAATCGGGAATAACAGTTAATCATTGGATGGAGGTATGCATGTGTTCCATCCTTTACAATGAGCCCGTCACTGCTGTAAATATCTACTAGTGATATGGGTGGGGGGTCCATAGGTATATGCATCAGTTATTATTATTATCATTGGACTATATTATATCAATATTTGACTTCAGGTGCCGATAAGATGTGCTGTTCCTAGTGCAGAGCCTCCTTTACGTTTGGGCTCATTTGATAGGAGGTTCCTAGTGCAGAGCCTCCTTTACGTTTGGGCTAATATGATAGGAGGTTCCTAGTGCAGAGCCTCCTTTACGTTTGGGCTCATTTGATAGGAGGTTCCTAGTGCAGAGCCTCCTTTACGTTTGGGCTCATTTGATAGGAGGTTCCTAGTGCAGAGCCTCCTTTACGTTTGGGCTCATTTGATAGGAGGTTCCTAGTGCAGAGCCTCCTTTACGTTTGGGCTCATTTGATAGGAGGTTCCTAGTGCAGAGCCTCCTTTACGTTTGGGCTCATTTGATAGGAGGTTCCTAGTGCAGAGCCTCTGTTTGGGTTCATTTGATCTCTGCAGCAGTCATATAGTGAGTAATATGTTTGGAACATCGTCGGGTGACGCGTACGGTGGGGGTGGTGACGCGTACGGTGGGGGTGGTGACGCGTACGGCGGGGGTGGTGACGCGTACGGCGGGGGTGGTGACGCGTACGGCGGGGGGTGGTGACGCGTACGGCGGGGGGTGGTGACGCGTACGGCGGGGGGTGGTGACGCGTACGGCGGGGGTGGTGACGCGTACGGCGGGGGTGGTGACGCGTACGGCGGGGGGGGGCGGTGACGCGTACTGGGGGGGCGGTGACGCGTACGGGGCGGGGGCGGTGACGCGTACGGCGGGGGCGGCGGTGACGCGTACGGCGGGGGGGCGGTGACGCGTACGGCGGGGGGACGCGTGTGGGGGGGGGACGCGTAATGTGGGGTGGTGACTCGTACCAGTCTAATACCAGTTTGTCTAAACTAGGTCGACACCTGTGTTTGGTTACTTTGATGCTGTTTGTTGATGAGTCACTCTGGTGATGGGAGGATGAACTGCAGCAAATAATTAGCCTTGGAGACCTGCCTGCTCGATCTCTCGATCTAGCGGCCTGCTGGCCAGCTGCACGGGGGAGACCGTGAATTAGCGGCCTGCTGGCCAGCTGCACGGGGGAGACCGTGAATTAGCGGCCTGCTGGCCAGCTGCACGGGGAGACCGTGGTGCGGCCTGCTGGCCAGCTGCACGGGGAGACCGTGAATTAGCGGCCTGCTGGCCAGCTGCACGGGGGAGACCGTGAATTAGCGGCCTGCTGGCCAGCTGCACGGGGGAGACCGTGAATTAGCGGCCTGCTGGCCAGCTGCACGGGGGAGACCGTGAATTAGCGGCCTGCTGGCCAGCTGCACGGGGGAGACCGTGAATTAGCGGCCTGCTGGCCAGCTGCACGGGGGAGACCGTGAAGTAACTGCCTATCCAGCCTTGACACTTTTTAAACGTGTTTCATTCTCCCATCACACACACAGTAACTCCTCTTGATGTGAATGATTCGTCCCCTCTGGCATTTAGCCACCATTGTCTTTCTGCCGTGCACTCATTTTAGTTTGGTTTCACATTCGGGCCTATAAACATCAGCACCATAACACTCCCCAGACAGCTCTAATGGTATCTAATGACCTAAATGTATAATGGCCACATATGTTCTAGAATATTCCCAATAGGCGTAACCGTAGCAACAGTAAATATTAGGCCGTAGCGCAAAAATAAACAGACATGTCCACTCCTCAGACATGCATGTCTAATGACGTAGACACACAGGGTGCCTTCATCCTGCTGACTATGGAGTGTATATAATGGGCTGGTGTGTACTGGGAAATGTCCAATGGGTGTCCCACAGATTCTTAGTATGGCACCACCTCTACGTTTTGGCTTCATATCGCTAATATAACACACAGTATTGGGATTTACACATGGTTAACAACTGCCACAATGTATTCACATTTCTGGGGTTAGAAGGCGGGGTTAGAAGGCGGGGTTAGAAGGCGGGGTTAGAAGGCGGGGTTAGAAGGCGGGGTTAGTACTGAGTCTTCCTGTGGAATTCTCCCAGAGCTTGTTGAGTCACTTAACATCCCACATATATAATTGCAGAGTTTCTTAACTTCAGTTTAACCCGTTGATTAATACATTTTAAACCATAATCTCGTCGTCACCCCCCCCCCCAGCACGTCAGTGTGCGGTGGTCCCTCCCCACAGAGAGCCCAGCTCGACCAATAAGAAGGCAGACGTGATCGACTTGACCCTAGAGAGTTCGTCAGAGGACGAGGAGGAGGAGGAGGAGGAAGACCCTGACCCGCCACTCAAGAAGCGATGCCTCTACATGTCCAAGACCGAGGAGGTGCACGCCAAGGGGTGAGTTAACTAGTGTGTGTAGTAGTGTAACTTAATTAGTCTTTGATTGGAGGTCATATTGACCCCTTAAATGAACCACATGATGATCTGTCGACTGTTTCTCATCCCCAGAGTGTTGTCCTATCAGCCGGCGACGGTGTGCCTGCCAAACGTACACGCCCTGGACACCTCATCCTACCTGACAAACTCACTAGCCGACTACACAGTCCCCTTCCACCACTCCACCCTGTCCACCGTCCCTACGGACATACAGGGTAAGTCACCCCGCCCCTACGGGCACGCGGGGTAAGTCACCCCGCCCCTACGGGCACGCGGGGTAAGTCACCCCGCCCCTACGGGCAAGCATTTCTGGCAAACCTTGTTGGAGCTTTGACCTCTTTGTCCTACCGATCAAACAATGACATGCTTTGTCTAAATGTCTGGTAATAGCCCGTGTCTGCGACGTAGCTGGTGAGTTCAGAGGAGGAGTGTGAAACTGTTTTCCCCCCTCTCACCTAGGTCTGGATCTGTTCTCGCTGATCCAAGGTGACCCGCAGCATTACAGAGCTCCCATGTTCCTGGAGAACCTGACCAGCAGCCTGCAGGGTGCCACCACTAGCGCCGGCCTGGTGTCCTCTTCTAGCCAATACGAGACCAGTTCCCACCTCTTCTCCACCTCTTCTTACCAAACTGGGGTTATTACCGGGGGAGGGGTAGGGTCCAACAGCATCTCAGACATCATCTCATTGGACTAATTCTCTGGTCCCTGTGAGCTCATTGGACTGATTGTCTTGTCACTCACAGGAGCCTTCAATTGGCTGTGTCCTGAAATGGAATCCTAATCCCTATATAGTGCACTACTTTTGGCCGTACAGCAGAAAGTAGTGCACTATATATGTAATAAAGTCTGCATCAGAAATGGCACCATGTCCATAGGCCTTCACCACCGGGACAGGCTGTGGCCCTCACCACCGGGACAGGCTGTGGCCCTCACCACCGGGACAGGCTGTGGCCCTCACCACCGGGACAGGCTGTGGCCCTCACCACCGGGACAGGCTGTGGCCCTCACCACCGGGACAGGCTGTGGCCCTCACCACCGGGACAGTAAAGATACATTCCTTTCGCCAGACCCCTGCTTTGTAGGTCAGAGTTGATGAAAGGATAAGAAAGTTAAGAGGCCCCACACCTAGACTCCACGTTGACCTGAGGTGGCGCCTCACCTGCAGACTCCACGTTGACCCGAGGTAATGAGGAACAGAAGATTTCTATTGGATGAACTGACATGGAAGCAGGAAGTGGGACTATGGTTGACGGTGTGGATTGTTTGAAATGGTTTTGTGTCAGTACCTAGGAGTCATCCCAAGGCAGCTCATTGTTTTACTAATTAAGGGTTCAAGGATCAACACTCTGTAAAACCCCATTGTACGGTACATTCGGAGTGTTCATACCCCGTTGATTAATTAAATATTATGTTACAGCCTAAATTCAGAATGGATTCAATTGATGCCCCCCCCCCCGCCCATCTACACACAATGCCCCCATTAATGTCAGTGAAAACATATTTTTAAACATTTGTGCAAATTTATTGAAAATGAAAATACAAAAATAAATAATTTTCATAAGTATTTTTACCCCTGAGTCAATACATGTCAGTCTTTCTGGGTAAATCTAAGCTTTGTGGATTGTACAATATTTACACATTTGTTATTTTACATGTTTTTTTTCAAGCTCTGTTAAGTTGGTTGTTGATCATTGTTTGACAGATATTTTCAAGTCTTGACATTGATTTTCAAGCAGATTTGTCAAAACTGTAACTCAGCCACTCAGGAACATTCATTGTCTTGGTAAGCAACTCCAGTGTATATTTGGCCTTGCGTTTTCGGTTATTGTCCTGCTAAAAGGTGAATTAGTCTCTGTTTGTTGGAATGCAGACTGAACCAGGTTTTCCTCTAGGATTTTGCCTGTGCTTAGCTCTCTTCCGTTTATTTATTTTTTTATCTCCCTTGCAGTTGACAAGCATACCCATAACATGATTCAGCCCCCACCATGCTTGACCATATGAAGAGTGGTACGGAGTAATGTGAGGTTAGATTCACCCCAAACGTAACAGGACATCAACTTTTATTTTTTATTTATTTTTGTTTTTGTTTGCGGTATTACTTTAGTGCCTCTTATTGCAAACAGGATGCATGTTTTGGGAATATTTTAATTCTGTACAGACTTCCTCCTTTTTCACTGTCATTTCGGTTAATATTGTGGAGTAACTACAGTGTTGATCCATTCTCCTACCAGTCATTAAACTTAACTGTTTTAACGGCACCACTGGCATAATGTCCTCCCTCAACTGCGTTAGGAAGGACGCCTGTCTCTTTGTAGTGACTGGGTGTATTGATACACCATCCAAAGTGGCACAGAGCAAAAATATGAAACGCAACATGTAAAGTAAATAAAAGAGCCCTCAAATGTTCCGTATGCTTATGCAAATTTGTTTACATCCCTGTTAGTGAGCATTTCTCCTTTGCCAAGATAATCCGTCCGCCTGACAGGTGTGGCATATCACGAAGCTGATTAAACTGCATGGTCATTACACAGGTGCACCTTGTATTGGGGACAATAAATGGACACTCAAATGTGCAGTTTTGTCACACAACACAATGCCACAGATGTTTTGATGGAGCGTGCAATTGGCATGCTGTCGGCAGGAATGTCCACCAGAGCTGTGGCCAGAGAATTTAATGTTAATTTCTCTACCATAAGCCACACCCAACGACGTTTAAGATTTGGCCCTACGTCAAACCGGCCTCAACTGCAGACCACGTGATTTAAAAAATATATTTTTTATTGAAACTTTAACATGTAACCCAGGACCTCCCCGTCTGGCTTCCTCGCCCATCGACCTCCACGTCTGGCTTCCTCGCCCATCGACCTCCACGTCTGGCTTCCTCGCCCATCGACCTCCACGTCTGGCTTCCTCGCCCATCGACCTCCACGTCTGGCTTCCTCCCCCATCGACCTCCACGTCTGGCTTCCTCGCCCATCGACCTCCACGTCTGGCTTCCTCGCCCATCGACCTCCACGTCTGGCTTCCTCGCCCATCAACCTCCCCGTCTGGCTTCCTCGCCTGGCAGATGGTCAGAGGCCAACCACCCAGACAGCTGATTTTCTGATCCACGCCCCTACTTATTTTTAAAGGTACCTGTGACCAACATATCTGTATTCCCAGTCATGTGAAATCCATGGATTAGGGTGTAATGAATTGATTTCAATTGACTGTTTTCCTTTAAATGAACTAACTCAGTAAAATCTTAGAAATCGTTGCATGTGTTTAAAAAAAAAAAAATGTTCACTGTACATCAGAAGTATATTACATGATCTGAGTTCTGATATTTGGCAAGGTGTACAAAATTAGTCATCCTAGGACGACGGTGTCCAGTTTTGCACAGTCAGACCCACAGCTTGAACCCTGGAAACGCTGCTTGCAGCTTTAATTATCTAGTGAAAACATGCTAAATCCTGTGAGATGAGGCATAGAAGGATGCCAAGTTGCACCATGGTGAAGGACCACGGGCGAAGGCCAAATGTTGGCTCTAACAAGCAATTCAAAATGCAATCACCCCATCTGACCTGTAGGGCCTTTCTCCTCAAATTTGCCTCTGGAAAAACACTGTGCTTCTGGAACTACTGGGCCTATCTAGAGGCAACTTGATATATGTATATAGAGTCAATTGACCAAATGTCTCAATGCAATATTTTCCAGTCTGGTGTCTTAAACATGGCCAATAATCAATCACGTGGGTGTGGTCTTGCACATAAATCAAGACACATTCATATTGTAACAAAACGTAGTGAAAATGTTCGCTGTTGAGACTCGACATTGGCAAGCACATTCAGATCTGTTCAGTTTCGCCACACGGTGGCGCTGTTGGACGGGCAACACCGTTCATGCTCATAGCCGACATATTGCTTGAGCTCGAGGCCTGGAAAATATGGTTTACACTTTAAAAAGACACCCAGTCACTACAGAGTTTTTCTTCTCTCACAAAATGTAAAATCACAAAACATTCTCCGTGTTAGAGCCTAACTACGTGTTAGAGCCTAACTAGACGATGTAGAATCACAAAACATTCTCCGTGTTAGAGCCTAACTAGACGATGTAGAAGCCTGGGGAATGTTGTATTATGAATTTTATACATTTGTGTTATTGTTACTATGAATGGTTGTTTAACCTTTTTAAGGAAAATTGTTCATTTGTCACATCCCTAGTACATAGATGCTACATACCAAATTTGATGCTAGTCGGTCTAGCAGTTCTGGAGAATACATTTTGAAAGTAGTCAACATCATTGAAAATGGGCCAAAAGCATACTGCATCATGTGTTCGATGTTGAGTTCTGATATTTTGTAGGTACAGAAGTAACTCATCCGAAGGTCACGAAACTTAAGTGCCAAGAGTGCTCAAATGGCATGTTTCCCAAAACGTTGAAAATGTTGTTCTGTATTTAGTTTTACCGTATGTATCTAATTACTATTATTGTATTTGTATTTAATATATCTATTAGCTGCTGCTTGGGGTCCAGCCAAATTAAGGCAGTTACACCATTTTAAAAACAACTTCTACAGGAACCCTCCCCCCCACAGGACGGTTGAGCTAGCGTAGGCTAATGTGATTAGCACGAGGCTGAAAGTAACAACATTTTCCAGGACATAGACACATCTGATATTTGGCAGAAAGCTTCAATTGTTGTGAATCTAACTGCACTGTCCAATTTACAGTAGATATTACAGTGAAATAATACCATGCTATTGTTTGATGACAGTGCACAGTTATGAACTTGAAAATATATTAATAAACCAATTAGACACATTTGGAATACATTTTGAACATGAATACAATGGTTCATTGGATCAGTCTAAAACTTTGCACATACACTCAAATCTAAATGGCGCCGGGGCTGGAATAATACATTTCAAAGATGATGGTACAAAAAATGTTTAAAAATACATGTTTTTTTCTTTGTATTATCTTTTACCAGATCTAATGTGTTATATTCAACTACATTGTAGAAATTAAACATCAAAGTGCATATCCTTGCTTCAGGTCCTGAGCTACAGAGATTTGGGTCATTTTAGGAGAAAAGGGGGAGGATCCTTGAGGTTTTCATTCACAACAGATTTCACGGCATATTAAGTGTCTGACCTCAGACCACTACTCTCCTACCACATATCCACAATACAAAATTAATGTGTGTGTATAGTGCGTATTTTATCGTGTGTATGCATGTGTCTGTGCCTATGTTTGTTGCTTTATAGTCCCTGCTGTTCCATAAGGTATATTTTTATCTGTTTTATAAATATGATTCTACTGCTGCATCAGTTACATGATGTGGATTCAAATTTTATGAAGTCATGGCTCTATGTAGTACTGTGCACCTCCCATAGTCTGTTCTGGACTTGGACTGTGAAGAGACCTCTGGTGGCATGTCTTGTGGGGTATGTATGGGTGTCTGAGCTGTGTACTAGTAGTTTAAACAGACAGCTCGGTGCATTCAACATGTCACTTCTCACAAATACAAGTAGTGATGAAGTTAATCTCTCCTCCACTTTGAGATAGGAGAGATTGACATGCATTTTATTAATATTGGCGCTCTGTGTACATCCAAGGGCCAGCTGTGACGTCCTGCTATAGGCCAATATAAAGTTCCCTAGGTCCCTCTTTGTGGCACCTGACCACATGACTGAACAGTAGTTCAGGTGTGATAACTAGGGCCTGTAAGACCTGCCTTGTTGATAGTGCTGTAAAGAATGTAGAAACTTGGGCCTGTAGGACCTGCCTTGTTGATAGTGCTGTAAATAATGTAGAAACTTGGGCCTGTAGGACCTGCCTTGTTGATAGTGCTGTAAATAATGTAGAAACTTGGGCCTGTAGGACCTGCCTTGTTGATAGTGCTGTAAATAATGTAGAAACTTGGGCCTGTAGGACCTGCCTTGTTGATAGTGCTGTAAAGAATGCAGAGCAGCACTTTATTATGGACAGACTTCTCCCTGTCCAAGCTTCCTAGTCAGTTGTCCAACTGAAATGTGTCTTCCTCATTTAACCCCTCTGAATCAGAGAAGTGCGGGGGGGCTGCCATAATCGACATCCACGTCTTCGGCGCCCAGGGAACTGTTGTATCTATGTTTTAACTGAAAGATTACAATCCAGTTACTCCAAGCAGTTTAGTCACCTCAACTTGCTCAATTCCCACATTATTCATTACAAGATTTAGTTGAGGTTTAGTGAATGATTTGTCCCAAATACAATGCTTTTGAAATATTTAGAACTAACTTATTCATTGCCACCCATTCTGAAACTAACTGTATTGCAGTCATTTCAGTCGCTGTAGTAGCTGACGTGTATAGTGGTTGGTCATCTGCATACATACCAGTAGCATGTCGTTAGTAAAGATTGAAAAAAGTAAGGGGCCTAGACAGCTGCCCTGGGGAATTCCTGATTCTACCTGGATTTTGTTGGAGAGGCTTCCATTAAAGAACTTCCTCTGTGTTCTGTTAAACAGGTAGCTCTTTATCGACAATATAGCAGGGGATGTAAAGCCATAACAGATACGTTTTTTTCATCAGGTGACTGATAGACAATATCAAAATCCGCAATGGAGTGTAATAAAACAGCCCCAAAAATCTATTTATCATCAATTTCTCTTAGCCAATCATCAGTCATTTGTGTAAGTGCTGTGCTTGTTGAATGTCCTTCCCTATCTTGGAGCATCCCTTTTTATATTACGTGTAAAATTGTATACAAGTTAATAACCCCAAATCAAAACTGGTTTCCGGACTAAGAGTCCCAACTGTTGAACCTTTAGTTTGTTGGTTTTAAGGCAGGATATTTTAACACATTGATATCCATGTTCACAGAACTAAATGTAGAGTTGTCCTTCTTTGTTACAATGCTTTGTTAAACACAACCTAAAGCAATCAGGGCCTGAGAGAGTGAATTTGTATTTCATGTATAAATGTATACATTAAGTAGAATGACATTTAGACCACAGCCTGGCATGAGATGTTTGGCCATATATAGACCACTACCCCTCCTTACCTCCACCTACAGTCACTTACCTCTTTACCTCAACGTATGGAACCTACCCACTAAAACATTATGACTGTGACATTAGATTAAGTTAGTTGAATGTTTTAATATGAAAACTGAAGGCTTATGGGAACTTGAATTTAAGGGAATATATGTTATTTTATGGAGAATATAGCCCTACTTAACAAGGTAAGTTATGGTAACTTTAAATACTATGTGGGAAGAAATGAGAAAGATGCTCCTCTCGTTTCACTATGCCATCATGATAACACACAACAAGGTCATGTTTTAAATGTACTGTCAGGATCTGACTTAGACAAAGATAGACAAAGATATATATATATATATATATATATCTCTTTGTCTATGTGTGTGTGTATATATATATATATATATCTCTTTGTCTATGTGTGTGTGTATATATATATATCTCTTTGTCTATGTGTGTGTGTGTGTGTATATATATATATATATATATATATATATATATATCTTTGTCTGTGTGTGTGTGTTCCTGTATTAGGGAACCTTTTCCTTTTTCAGTTAAAATACAATGCATTGTTGTATCATCTTTTCTGTTATTATAATTGTTGGTGTATTTGTATATGAAGCCCCTAAATAAGATCTGGTGCAACCAATTACCTTCAGAAGTCACATAATTAGTTAAAGAAAGTCCACGTGTGTGCAATCTAAGTGTCACATGATCTCAGTATATATGGGGTGGCAAGTAGCCTAGTGGTTAGAGTGTTGGACTGGTAACCGAAAGGTTGCAAGATCGAATCACCGAGCTGACAAGGTAAAAATGTCATTCTGCCCTTGAACAAGGCAGTTAACCCACTGTTCCTAGGCCGTCATTGAAAATAAGAATTTGTTCTTAACTGACTTGCCTAGTTAAATAAATTAATTTCCAGAGTAATATGATTAAATTGGTCTAATTACATTTTGTCCAGGGCTTACAGTGGCGAAACTATTCACCCCACTTGGCATTTTTCCTATTTAGTGGCCTTACAACCTCAAATTTATTCATTTATTTTTTTGGCGGGTCACTGAAATACTTATAATAGCCTTACTTTTTATTTTGTATTAATTCCAATACTGTTTTCTATGCTTGTTTTGGCTTAATACTTTGAAACACTGGTGAACTTGTAGTCTGGACGGACCTTTTTTTCATGTAGGCAACAGTAGGCCTACACCATTTTCTTCATAATGCATTTAATACAAGGCTCCACTTTTTTTGTGTACATTACACCATTTCTTTTCTAATGCATCTTATTCAAGGCTGTCAAATTCTGAGTGTTGCCAGATTGGATTTAAAAAAACAAAGGTATTTGATTGGGGATACATTTTTATGATGGGACATTATTATACACACTGTATACACTCACAAAAACACACACACTCACTTTGTACTCATGTTATAGCCAATTTGCTACGTTCCCCAGTTTCTGTGTTGTGGGTTTGTATATGTGTGTTTCAGGAAATGGCTTCCTGGATACTAAGCAGCTGATTGGTCGGCCCCCATTGCTGATTGGAGCTCTGACCCCGTCCTCTCGTCAGGAGATACAGCTGTTTTCAATTACCGACTCCTCCTGCAGCTTTAAAAACCAGTGTTCCTTTGTTAGAAAGAGCTTCTTGGTACGTCCTGTGTTTTGGTCTGTATAATTTGTAAAGTGTTTTGTAGCCGCCCTTGCTGACGTTTGTGTATGCCATAGGACTGTTTTTGATTAGTGAAATTGTTCACTCAGTTTGTATTATTCTGTTTCATTTGTTCCCCGGGGGGGGGAGGTATCTTGGGAGTGCTTAGGCAAGAGGCCTGCGGGCATACTTATACCCGTATTGTATACTCTGTCTATGCACCCTAGATAAGACCTGGGTGGACCATCCCCTATATTTTGGTTAGCAGGCTAAGATAGGTAAGTAATGGGTGGGTAGTAGAGGTGGTTCTTTGCTTTTGTTCCTTCCAGACCCCTTTCCCCAAATTAAAGTGTGAAGGAAATACATTCCCTGTTAACGGTCAAATTCTCTGCATCTGTCATCCTTACCTCCACCTGCAGTCACATACCTCTATAACTGCAGTCGCATACCTCTATAACTGCAGTCGCATACCTCCACCTGCAGTCGCATACCTCCACCTGCAGTCGCATACCTCCACCTGCAGTCGCATACCTCCACCTAAATCAAATTTATTCATATAGCCCTTTGTACATCAGCTGATATCTCAAAGTGCTGTACAAAAACCCAGCCTAAAACCCCAAACAGCAAGCAATGCAGGTGTAGAAGCACGGTAGCTAGGAAAAACTCCCTAGAAAGGCCAAAACCTAGAGAGGAACCAGGCTATGTGGGGTGGCCAGTCCTCTTCTGGCTGTGCCGGGTGGAGATTATAACAGAACATGGCCAAGATGTTCAAATGTTCATAAATGACCAGCATGGTCGAATAATAATAAGGCAGACCAGTTGAAACTGGAGACCTACAGTCGCATACCTCTTTACCTCCACCTACAGTCGCTCACCTCTTTACCTCCACCTACAGTCGCATACCTCCACCTACAGTCGCATACCTCTATACCTCCACCTACAGTCGCTTACCTCCACCTACAGTCGCTTACCTCCACCTACAGTCGCTTACCTCCACCTACAGTCCCATACCTCTTTACCTCCACCTACAGTCGCATACCTCTATACCTCCACCTACAGTCGCTTACCTCTTTACCTCCACCTACAGTCGCTTACCTCCACCTACAGTCGCTTACCTCCACCTACAGTCGCTTACCTCCACCTACAGTCGCATACCTCTATACCTCCACCTACAGTCATATACCTCCACCTACAGTCGCATACCTCTATACCTCCACCTACAGTCGCATACCTCTATACCTCCACCTACAGTCGCATACCTCTATACCTCCACCTACAGTCGCATACCTCTATACCTCCACCTACAGTCGCATACCTCTATACCTCCACCTACAGTCGCATACCTCCACCTACAGTCGCATACCTCCATACCTCCACCTACAGTCGCATACCTCCACCTACAGTCGCATACCTCCACCTACAGTCGCATACCTCTATACCTCCACCTACAGTCGCATACCTCTATACCTCCACTTACAGTCACATACCTCTATACCTCCACCTACAGTCGCATACCTCCACCTACAGTCGCATACCTCTATACCTCCACCTACAGTCGCATACCTCTATACCTCCACCTACAGTCGCATACCTCTATACCTCCACCTACAGTCGCATACCTCTATACCTCCACCTACAGTCGCATACCTCTTTACCTCCAGTCCCATACCTCTTTCACTCCACGGGGAGTTGATTGTAGCAGGGTGTTGCGTTCCCTCCAAGAGGCGTGGGTAACGCAGCTCTTGACTTTTGTATGAATTTCACTGAAAATAGCAATAATTAATCAACACACTACTGTAAATAAATGGACACAACCTGTTATAAAACTAAATAAATGGTAAGAAATACTCAGTCTGAAGTCATTTGGCTATGGGTTTCAGAGCCATATAATAATGATACAAGTTATATCAGCTGAAAACAAGTGTATTTACAACCGGTGGGGTTGTTGTTGGGAATATAGTACAGGTATAGTATAGGAGAGTGACATACAGTACCAGTCCAAAGTTTGGACACACCTACATTGTAGAATAATAGTGAAGACATCAAAACTATGAAATAACACATGGAATCATGGAGTAACCAAAAAAGTGTTAAACAAACCTAAATATATGTGAGATTCTTCAAATAGCCACCCTTTGCCTTGATAACAGCTTTGCACACTCTTGGCATTCTGTCAACCAGATTTATGACGAATGCTTTTACAACAGTCTTGAAGGCGTTCCCACACATGCAGAGTACTTGTTGGCTGCTTTTCCTTCACTCTGCAGTTCAACTCATCCCAAACCATTTCAATTGGGTTGAGGCCAGGTTATCTGATGCAGCACTCCGTCACTCTCCTTGGTCAAAAAGCCCTTACACAGCCTGGAGGTGTGTTGGGTCTTTGTCCTGTTGAAAAACAAATGATAGTCCTAAGTGCAAACCAGATGGGATGGTTTATTGCTGCAGAATGCTGTAGTAGCCATGCTGGTTAAGTGTGCCTTGAATTCTAAAATCATTGACAGTGTCACCAGCAAAGCACCCCCACACCATTACACCTCCTCCTCCATGCTTCACTGTGGGAACCACACATGCGGAGATCATCCATTCACCTATTGTGTCTCACAAAGAAACACGATTGGAACCAAAAATCTCAAATTTGGACTCATCAGACCAAAGGACAGATTTCCACCGGTATAATGTCCATTGCTCGTGTTTCTTGGCCAAAGCAAGTCTCTTCTTCTTATTGGTGTCCTTTAAATCAAAGCACATTTTAGTGGTGGTTTCTTTGCAGCAATTTGACCGTCTCCTCTGAACAATTGATGTTTAGATGTGTATGTTACTTGAACTCTGTAGCATTTATTTGGGCTGCAATTACTTAGGCTGATAAGTTTAGAGTTATCCTGTGAAGCAGAGGTAACTCTGGGTCTTCCTTCCCTGTGACGAGCCAGTTTCATTAGAGCACTTGATGGTTTTTGCGACTGCACTTGAAGAAACTTTCAAAGTTCTTAATTTTCCAGATGGACTGACCTTAGTGTCTTAACGTAATGATGGACTGTCGTTTCTCTTTGTATATATGAGCTGTTCTTGCCATAATATTGACTTTGTCTTTTACCAAATAAGGCTATCTTCTGTATACCACCCCTACCTTGTCACAACACAACTGATTGGTTCAAACGCATTAATAAGGAAAGACATTCCACAAATTAACTTTTAACAAGGCACACCTGTTAATTGAAATGCATTCCATGTGACTACCTCATGAAGCTGGTTGACAGAATGCCAAGCGTGTGCAAAGCTGTCATCAAGGCAAAGGGTTGCTACATTGAAAAATCAAAAATATATTTGGTTTTGTTTAACACTTTTTTTGGTTACTACATGATTCCATATGTGTTATTTCGTAGTTTTGATGTCTTCACTATTATACTACAATGTAGAAAATAGTAAAAATGAAGAAAAACCCTTGAATTAGTATTTTTTATTTAACCCTTAATTTACAATGTAAATTGACTACAGCAACGACCTGGAAAATAGTTACAGGGGATAGGAGATGAATGAGCCAGTTGTAAACTGGGGATGATATGAGGGCCAGATTGGGAATTTAACCAGGACACCGAGGTCAACACTCCTACACTTACAGTAAGTGGCATGTGATCTTTAGTTACCAGAGTCAGGACACCCATTTAACATTCAATCTGAAAGACAGCACCCTACATAGGGCAATGTCCCCAATCACTGCCCTGGGGGATTGGGACCATCTTTTTTTTGACCAGAGGAAAGGGTGGCTCCTATTGGCCCTCCAACACCACTTCCAGCAGCATCTGGTCTCCCATCTAGGACATACCCTGCTTAGCTTCAGAAGCAAGCCAGCAGTGGGTTGCAGGGTGGTATGCTGCTGATAGGACACACATAACTTTTGACTGGTACTGTATAACCCCTAACTTGACTTCAGCCAATGAGAATCAAGAGGGGCCAAGCTTCGTCCTTCATGACTGGGATAGCAGGCTAGTGACTGCATCGCAGCGCTTGCAGTTAGCAACTGATTGCTTCCAAACCATTCATTATTCTATTTACGATTTCCAACTTGTTGTGTAATGTTGATGTCCAATGGCTGATGAGCACGATACGTTTTATCTACAATTTCTCTTCATACGACAAGGATTGAGGAGGATTTGCCAGTAGATAGTAGACTTCATTCATGAGGTTGACTGCTTGTCCAGCTTGCTAGCTAAGATTTAGAAAGTATTACGTTGACATCAGTCCAATGAAAGCTACTGTAGATATAACGTGATTTGACATTTTATCTGTGACCAATGACCTTGAGCCTGCTGGGATGGGCACTTCTAGTGTAAATCTATGGCAGCACCCAAGGGGCTTGCTTGCATTTTCGAGCTCTCCCCGTAGATATTGCGGCGACGTAATGTTCCCATGAGTGACAGAACACTGCGCCAATCACGATCTGTATTTTCTGCTGGCTGCCCCACCAGCACAGAAAGCACTGAGCTCGACTGAAACACTGGCATTTTGGTTCTTCTTACTCAAGAAAGCTTTTTATTCGGCTTTATTAACTCAATCATTTATTTTTTTTTGCAAACTAATATGTGACGTGTATTGATACCAAAACGACATGCAAAACAGGGCATAATAATAATACTATATATATTTTATTTTTAGCTAAACAGGTGGGGCTCTGAATGACAGGTCGCCACTGCTGGAGATATATGCTTTGGCTTCTATATATAGGAAACAATTGTGTAATAATTATGCAATAATTATTTTGGATTTGTACATTTTGTTTGACATTTTTTTGGTCAATTTCACAGGGTTGTTCCAATGCTTTATCAATTCCATGGTTTACAGGCTACATGTAGGCCCCTTTTAGTCTATTTTAATATCAATGGACAACATCAAAATGTATTGGTCAGCATTAACCGATTGCATTTGATTGGTAAAATTGTAAGTAAAATACATTTGACTTATAGGCCTAAAAATAAAACAATACACGGATATAACATTCTAAGCACAGCAGCACAAGACACCTGTTGGCACATCATGTGAACCAAAACTCACTCAATATCCTCCTTTAAACTGGGGCCTATATAATTACCATGGTCCATTGAAAATATAACGGTCCTCATTTCATCTGGTTTCATTTCGTGTAAGTAAAGATACCAAGTATATTTGGCAAAGACGGGCTATTTTCTTTAAAACTGCATTGTTGGTTAATAAGGGCTTGAAAGTAACCATTTCACAGTAAGGTCTACCTACACCTGTTGTAATCGGCGCTTGTGACTAATAAAGTTTGATTTGAATGAGCGATAGCGCCTTCTGGTAGTGATTCTCCAGCGGGTTGCTATGGTAACCGGTGAACTATGGAGGAGGACAACGCTGCCGCGGCTCTCGACAATATTGTGACAGAATTTCACACATACGAAGATTTCCTCGACTCTCAAATTACGTCGTTGGACTTGTATTATCTGGAGGTAAAGTAAAAGTGTTTTGCAAATGTGTTTCGATAAGTTTCTGCCAGCGTTTATCACCACACGACGTTGGCGAGTCAAAACGTCCTTTCGCTAACGTTACGTAGCTATAGCAGCTAACCTAGCGATAGATATAACATAGCTTGACATATGCAGTTGGCATTACTGGTTGACATGGCTATTAATTGTGCCCCCTTGCGCAATGTGAACAAGTATCGTACCAAACTTTGTAGTGTACCTTGAAACTTGTTTGTTGTGGTAGTCAAAATGATCAGGCGGTAGGTGGCAGTATAGGCCTTGACTTCAGTGAGGCAGTCATTGGTAGGTTCATTGAGTAACAAAGTCAAAAGCTATGTTCGAATAACGTAAACTCACCCCATTCCGTACAAATGTGCGCAACCGCAACATTCAAACGAGGCTACAAAAAAATCTAATGGGACTGTAGCTCACTGTGTTGACATCAAAATCAGGGGTGTGAACTAGGTTTCTATCCAGGCGTTGATCGACATTGTAATGGATCTATAGTATTGGAGAAAAGTAAAAAAAAACGGACCCTCCGTTACATCGGGTCGTGTCATGTAACTTACAGCACGCATAAAGCAACTTTCTGTAGTACAATCTCTCTCCACCAGGTGTAGCACTTCTCTCATCCTTTAAACTATTAGTTCATTTTTAGTAACGTTATACTGTTGGGGCAGCAGGTAGCCTAGTGGTTAGAGCATTGGGCCAGCAACCGAAAGGTTGCAAGATTGAATGCCAGAGCTGACAAGGTAAAAATATGTCGTTCTGCCCCCCAGTTAACTCACTGTTCCTAGGCCGTCATTGTAAATAAGAAGTTGTTCATAACTGACTTACCTAGTTAAAAAAAAAAAAAAACGAATGGTGTCCTTTCAGTTGAGCGTATTATGCTTGTCTACCGGAAGTTGATGCCATTGCAACGCAACCTCTTGCTAGCTTGTTGGCATTAACACATTACTGGCCAGACATCTTACTACTTTGGGTGTGTTGGTAAATTCATTCTAGAGTGCCAGAGTGCGCTCTGGGCGATTGTATATTCAAAACGTTGTCAGGTTGTCTGTTTGTAAATAGGGAGCGTTCAGAGCGCACACTGGACGCTCTGGCCGAGGAGTGGGGTTGATCTGAGCTTTCTGACCTCAGGACTGCAGTCAAGCACCCAAGCTAGCTGGCTAAAGAGGGCTCTGAATTTGGAGTAGATAGCCAGACCGAATTTACGAACGCACCCTTAATATACTGGCAATTTCCATGTAAATTAGTAGCCAACTGACGTTTGGTCATGGAGCTAGCTAACATGCATACTTCTGTAATGATATGCTATGCGGTTCTTAAGGATACCGTATCAAACAAATTGTCAGCCAAAGTAACTTCTTTTAAAAGTCATTACATTAATTAACATTAGTCATAATTAGTGAAAGCAATTAGTATCTGCTCTCGTCGGACTCGGGCTGCTTATTTTCCTCCATTTTCTGATTTCTGAAGAATTGCATTAGGGGCCCGAAAAGCACGGAAATAGTGTCCACTGCTTGTATACTAAAAGCACGAGGGGTGTGGTATTTGGATACAGTCCTTAGTCGTGATTTATTGGCCATATACCAAAAACCTCAGAGGTGCCTTATTGCTATTATAAACTCGTTACCAACATAATTAGAGCAGTAAAAATATGTTTTGTCATACACGTGGTATACGTTCTGATAAACCACGGCTGTCAGCCAATCAGCATTCAGGGCTCGAACCACCCAGTTTATATTTGGTATTTTGCCAAATGTAGTACAACATCCGGGAACTTTTGGCATACTAACTTTACCCTTACTATGACCAATGCGCATACTACATACTCAGTTTATGTCATAAATAGTAGAGTTAGTACAGGAAGCCCAGTGGTCAACAGTGGGAGAAGATACTAGAGTTAGTACATTAAGCCCAGTGGCCGACAGTGGGAGAAGATACTAGAGTTAGGACAGGAAGCCCAGTGGCCGACAGTGGGAGAAGACGATAGAGTTAGTACAAGAAGCCCAGTGGTCGACAGTGGGAGAAGATAGTTGAGTTAGTACAGGAAGCCCAGTGGCCGACAGTGGGAGAAGATACAAGAGTTAGTACAGGAAGCCCAGTGGTCGACAGTGGGAGAAGATGCTAGAGTTAGAACAGGAAGCCCAGTGGGAGAAGATACTAGAGTTAGAACAGGAAGCCCAGTGGCCGACAGTGGGAGAAGATAGTTGAGTTAGTACAGGAAGCCCAGTGGCCGACAGTGGGAGAAGATACAAGAGTTAGTACAGGAAGCCCAGTGGTCGACAGTGGGAGAAGATGCTAGAGTTAGAACAGGAAGCCCAGTGGGAGAAGATGCTAGAGTTAGTACAGGAAGCCCAGTGGTCGACAGTGGGAGAAGATACTAGAGTTAGTACAGGAAGCACAGTGGCCGACAGTGGGAGAAGATACTAGAGTTAGTACAGGAAGCCCAGTGGCCGACAGTGGGAGAAGATACTAGAGTTAGTACAGGAAGCCCAGTGGCCGACAGTGGGAGAAGATACTCGAGTTAGTACAGGAAGCCCAGTGGGAGAAGATGGGTTTTGATCGGTAACATTTAATCTTAATACAGTTTTCTGTTCCCAAAACGAGAAACTGTAATCAACAGAGCGGACTACGTTTTGAATACTTTAACCTTCGCCAAAATTGTGTTGTTTAGATGGACTGCAAAGCCAAATTCAGTAATTGCACACGCACACTTCACAGAGGAGGCGTTTCCTAATGGAAATATGCAGATGTATGCTAGAATGTGCCGATAGGATCTCGCTAGCTCCTGCTTGGCTATGCCCACCATCTTGCTTGTTCTGCCCACTATGAATCATTTGTTCCCATTGGAAACGACAGGCTATCTTTGTTTAGTTATTCAAATCTTTGATAATACTATTCAGAAATAGTCCAAAAAACTGTTCAACTGTTCAACTCATTGTTTTCTACCAGACAATGCACATTTTTGTGCTTGCCCTGCACGGGCACACCTGAGTTACCTTATCACAAAGTCTTTGATTTGTTGAAATAGATGTGCTCATGCTTGGTTAGAACCAAAATGTGCACTGTCATTGTCTGGTGGCCCTCCAGGAGATCGTTGAGAAATCTCTAGCTTTATACAATCGTTATTCTACTGCACCTAGGCCTAGCCTTCTTGTCCAATCTTTAATCCATCTAGCGTTAGCTCCCTTAGCAAATGTCTAGGCTTTAACTCAGCCTTCTTGTCCAATCTTTAATCCATCTAGCGTTAGCTCCCTTAGCAAATGTCTAGGCTTTAACTCAGCCTTCTTGTCCAATCTTTAATCCATCTAGCGTTAGCTCCCTTAGCAAATGTCTAGGCTTTAACTCAGCCTTCTTGTCCAATCTTTAATCCATCTAGCGTTCGCTCCCTTAGCAAATGTCTAGGCTAACACTGTCTGTGGTGTATTTGAACCCAGTTGGTTGATTTCCATAAGCAAACCGAACATGGCCCCATGTGGTCCCTGACAGGAATAAATGGTACGTTTATCTTATTATCTCCTTGCCTACTTTGTTCATGTGGTATTAAAGAGATGAGGTTTATAAACAAGTCACCATCTAGGCCTCGTTTAGGTCATTAGACACAATATAACATTCACTTTAAAGTATGCCTTGTTTCAGCACCACCTCCCAGCTTCAATATAATATTCACTTTAATGTGTGCCTTGTTTCAGCACCACCTCCCAGCTTCAATATCATATTCACTTTAATGTGTGCCTTGTTTCAGCATCACCTCCCAGCTTCAATATAATATTCACTTTAATGTGTGCCTTGTTTCAGCATCACCTCCCAGCTTCAATATAATATTCACTTTAATGTGTGCCTTGTTTCAGCACCACCTCCCAGCTTCAATATAGTATTAACTTTAATGTGTGCCTTGTTTCAGCACCACCTCCCAGCTTCAATATAACATTCACTTTAATGTGTGCCTTGTTTCAGCACCACCTCCCAGCTTCAATATAATATTCACTTTAATGTGTGCCTTGTTTCAGCATCACCTCCCAGGGACAGTTGGGTCATTCCTAGGCAGAGAATGTTTAGCATCATGGAAACACCATCTATTTCCTGAAAATTTGCTCATTTCTATCAGTCTAATCAATCCAACAAAGAAAAAATTGAATCAAAGGGCTAAATTATACTGAAAAAAAATATACACGAAACATGCAACAATTTCAACGATTTTACTGAGTTACAGTTCATATACAGAAATCAGTCAATTTAAATCAATTCATTAGGCCCTAATCTATGGATTTCACTTGACTGGGAATACAGATATGCATCTGTTGGTCACAGATACCTTAAAAAAAAAAGTAGGGGCGTGGATAAGAAAACCAGTCAGTATCTGGTGTGATCACCATTTGCCTCATGCAGCGTGACACATCTCCTTCACATAGAGTTGATCAGGCTGTTGACTGGCCTGTGGAATGTTGTCCCACTCCTCCTTAAATGGCTGTGGATGTTTCTGGATATTGGTGGGAACTGGAACAGACTGTCGTACACGTTGATCCAGAGCATCCCAAACATGCTCAATGGGTGACATGTCTGGTGAATGTGCAGGCCATGGAAGAACTGGGACATTTTCAGCTTCCAGGAATTGTGTACATATCCTTGCGACATGGGGCCGTGTATTATCATGCTGAAACTTGAGGTGACGGCAGCAGATGAATGGCACAACAATGGGCCTCAGGATCTTGTCACGGTATCTCTGTGCATTCAAATTGGCATTGCTAGAATGCAGTTGTGTTCGTTGTCCATAGCTTATGCATGCCCATACCATAACCACTGCCACCATGTTCACAACATTGACATCAGCAAACCACTCGCCCACATGACGCCATACAAGTTGTTTGCTATCTGCCTGGTACATTTGAAACCAGTATTAATCCGTGAACATTTTTGACTGTCCCATTTTCATTTAAAAAAATCTTTATTTAATTTTCAGCCCTGTCAAAGGGGGTGGTATCTGCATTGAATATGATGTCATTAATTCAGCTTCTACGCCTATAAGGGCTATTTGTTTAACAGCTTCACCAGTAGATGGGACTTTTGACTATTGCTGAGAAGTTACATAACGTTCAGCTGAATAGCCATGTCATGCTGGAACACCTGTGTCCACAGAGGGTAGAACACAACATGTATCTCACCTGGTTATCAACTCTGGACAAGCAAACAGTATCAAACTCTATCACCTCCCTCACTTTCAGGTGTGGACACACTGCAGTCAACCCAGGTCTAGGCTAAACCTGCACAGTCATGACTTATGTAGGTATTGATTAAAGTGTGTTGTTGCCAATGGTTTTTCTATGGACACTTTACCAGACTTCTGATGTTTGATAGTATTTAGGCCTAGGTTGTTCAGAAATGTACACTTGACTATCTAACTAGGTTTTTTTCCCCCAGAGTCAGGTATTTAGAGAGATGGTATATTGAGTTTTTAGCATTACGATATTCAAAATGTAAAAACAAATAGGCCCGACTCTAAATACATGGCTGTGGTTTGCCCTATAACATCTATGCCAACAGGAAACCCCAACAACCAGTCAGAAGTTTATTTAGAAAACATTTTGGGTTTGAGTCCATTCAGCAATGTAATCCCAGTTGTTTAAAACAAGCAAATCAAGTTTGAATAGCGGAACTCAGAACAGTCAAATGGACTCAGTCAATGAGCGTTGACATGACAACAGATTAAGACAGTGAACGCCACATCACTGACCAAATAAAGCTATTTTGGAAACAATAGAACTAATTTGCTTGGAATGGTTTGCCACGTGAAGGGTGAAAGAAATATAAACTTTCCCTGACTGGATGTTGAGGCCTGAGGACTGGCTGGGTGAGGACTGGCTGGGTGAGGACTGGCTGGGCTTGGCTTAGCTTAGTTCGGGTAGTAGAATGACATGTGGCACAAACTTTGATCCAACCAGCCACAGGCCTGGGTTGGGTTGAACTTGAAAGGATAGCTCTGTTTAGATGACTGGTCATGGTGATGTGTATATATCAAGCTATGTCCTTACCACATATTTGACCACAAGCATGCTGCCTCCCTTAACCTAACCCTACGACCTCTGCTATGCACACACACACACACACAATATTTTTTAAATCTACAATTCATCTTTAGCAGACTGTCCATTATGTTTTGCATTGTCTGCTCCAGCCTCCAATCAAAAAGAAGCTCAACGTGTGTGTGTCTGTTTATATATGTGTATAGTGGTGGGGGTTATTAGTGCCCCCCCTCCCTGTCTGTCTGAGCAGATGTCCAGTCATTGCTCCTGTAAGATGAGGAGTCAGGGTGCTTACCTTTATGTGTGTGTGTGTGTGGTGGGGGGGTTCGTCAGTGGATCCACCTTCCCCTCCCTGTCTGTCTGACCAGATCTCTTTTCATTGCTCCACCAGGATGAGGAGTTGGCTCGCCAGCTGGTGGAGCTGGGCTACAGGGGCAGCGGAGAGGTCCTGAAGAGGGAGGAATTTGAGACCAGGAAAGCAGCTGCAGAAGCCTCCAGGCTCTCCAAGAGGAGCCAGCAGAAGTAAGTCAGTTAGACAGTGAAGCTATCTGTCAATTAGGGGCCACAGTGCTCTCCAAGGGGAAAGCAACAGTGCTCTCCAAGGGGAAAGCCACAGTGCTCTCCAAGGGGAAAGCCACAGTGCTCTCCAAGGGGAAAGCCACAGTGCTCTCCAAGGGGAAAGCCACAGTGCTCTCCAAGGGGAAAGCCACAGTGCTCTCCAAGAGGAAGGCACTGTCAACTAGTGGCCACAGTGCTCTCCAAGGGGAAAGCAACAGTGCTCTCCAAGGGGAAGGCACTGTCAACTAGTGGCCACAGTGCTCTCCAAGGGGAAAGCAACAGTGCTCTCCAAGGGGAAGGCACTGTCAACTAGTGGCCACAGTGCTCTCCAAGGGGAAAGCCACAGTGCTCTCCAAGGGGAAAGCCACAGTGCTCTCCAAGGGGAAAGCCACAGTGCTCTCCAAGGGGAAAGCCACAGTGCTCTCCAAGGGGAAGGCCACAGTGCTCTCCAAGGGGAAGGCCACAGTGCTCTCCAAGAGGAAGGCACTGTCAACTAATGGCCACAGTGCTCTCCAAGAGGAAGGCACTGTCTGACTGTCAATTAGGGGCCACAGTGGTCTCTAAGGGGAAGGCACTGTCTGTCAATTAGGGGCCACAGTGGTCTCTAAGGGGAAGGCACTGTCTGTCAATTAGGGGCCACAGTGGTCTCTAAGGGGAAGGCACTGTCTGTCAACTAGTGGCCACAGTGCTCTCCAAGAGGAAGGCACTGTCTGATTGTCAACTAGTGGCCACGGGGGAAGGCCACAGTGCTCCCCAAGGGGAAGGCACAGTCTGTTTGGGCTTTTGTCTTTGTGAGTGTGTTGTGCTGGATCTGACTTCATTGTAGAAAGGAAAATGTTGTGATGATTTCAGCTTGATACGACATCTACAGCGATCACGATCTCGATGAATGTCGTCTGGGATATTACTCCAATCAAATGTGAATAAAAACTACAGGTTACAAATTCAAAAATGAGAATTTCAACACCACAATACATTTGTACATTTAATCAAAACAAATGCAATTGTCATTTAACATTCTCAACGTTAGTCTCCTAAACTGCCCTAGCGACACCAGGGAATCAAGGCACACGGAGTTCTAGCAGGTTATTAAATTAGGATTGACCTAATTTGGTGGAGACCCGAGGAACCTCGAGTTAACCAACCCTATGAACGCAGTAGGTATCTTATGTTTTTATACTTTCAACAAAGAAGTTAGGTAAGACAGAAGCTTGTGTAGTAGAGTTTTGTAAACACAAAGGGAATAGTGAATTGATCTACGGGACTTTAATGAGGACCAGCCAACCTTTTGATACAGGATTAAAACTGTTACCTGGATTAAAACTGTTATACTGCGCATTAAAACTGTTACCTGTTGTGAAGTGAAAGGCATTCTGGTAAAAATGGTTTCACCATTGTCAAGAACTGGCAGGAAAGTTGACTGCACTATCTGCTTCTTGCTGTTTAGGAAGATACAAGATCTATCTCTGAAAAAGAAGCCCACTATAAATAGGAGCTTTTTAACTAGCTCATCAGTATGTTTTTTAAACCTTTAATCTTTGTCAATCCAAATGCCCCAATATTTATAGGTGGGAACCCAATCAATTCGAGAACCATACAATTAATACATATGTAGGACATCTGAAACATTCTTGTGAGAACTAGAGAACAACATATATTTAGTCTTGCCCACATTAAGTACAAGTTTTAAACCAACCAGGGCTTTCTGTAAGGTAACAAAATCAGAATTCAGCTCTAACAACATCTGGTCTACAGTTGGGGCAATGGCATAAATAACAGTATTGTCTGCACATAGATGAAAATGACAAGTTTTAACAGATAGACCAATATTATTCATATGAATATTAAAGAGAAATGGTCCCAGTGCTGACCCCTGTGGTACACCTTTCATAATATCCAGGAAACTAGACTCAACACCATCGAACCGGTCCCAGTGCTGACCCCTGTGGTACACCTTTCGTAATATCCGGGAAACTAGACTTAACACCATCAAGAAATCACACAGTGTATCCTGTTAGATAATTCTCAAACCACTTATAAGAAGCCTGATCAAGGCCTATTTAGGTCAACTTTTGAATTAGAACTTAATGTTCTGCAGTGTCAAAGGCCTTGGAAAGGTCTTTGCAGCACAATGATTTTTATGATAACACATTAAAAACAAGCGTAGGAACTGAAACGGTGCTATATCCTGGTCTAAAACCAGACTGGTACACATTAAGAATATGATGAGAAGTTAAAGTTCTCTGCTGAGAGTTAGTCAGGGATTCTAAAACTTTGGAATGGCAAGAATATTTGAAAATGTAGACGGTAGTTATCTAAGTCAAAATGATATTTATCTTTAATGTCTATTGCAGTGTGCAGGTTGTTCATCTGGGTTGGTGATAGGAGACACAACCTGGTCCCAGATCTGTTATTGCTGACTTTTTACAAACTCCAGATGTAGGACTAGACAAGAGGAGACTCCCCTAGAGATGAACTGAAACCATCTAAAGCTCTCTGCTAGAGGAGACTCCCCTAGAGATGAACTGAAACCATCTAAAGCTCTCTGCTCGAGGAGACTCCCCTAGAGATGAACTGAAACCATCTAAAGCTCTCTGCTAGAGGAGACTCCCCTAGAGATGAACTGAAACCATCTAAAGCTCTCTGCTAGAGGAGCCTCCCCTAGAGATGAACTGAAACCATCTAAAGCTCTCTGCTAGAGGAGACTCCCCTGGAGATGAACTGAAACCATCTAAAGCTCTCTGCTAGAGGAGACTCCCCTAGAGATGAACTGAAACCATCTAAAGCTCTCTGCTAGAGGAGACTCCCCTAGAGATGAACTGAAACCATATAAAGCCCTCTGCTAGAGGAGACTCCCCTAGAGATGAACTGAAACCATCTAAAGCTCTGCTAGAGGAGACTCCCCTAGAGATGAACTGAAACCATCTAAAGCTCTCTGCTAGAGGAGACTCCCCTGGAGATGAACTGAAACCATCTAAAGCCCTCTGCTAGAGGAGACTCCCCTAGAGATGAACTGAAACCATCTAAAGCTCTGCTAGAGGAGCCTCCCCTAGAGATGAACTGAAACCATCTAAAGCTCTCTGCCAGAGGAGACTCCCCTAGAGATGAACTGAAACCATCTAAAGCTCTCTGCCAGAGGAGACTCCCCTAGAGATGAACTGAAACCATCTAAAGCTCTCTGCTAGAGGAGACTCCCCTAGAGATGAACTGAAACCATCTAAAGCTCTCTGCTAGAGGAGACTCCCCTGGAGATGAACTGAAACCATCTAAAGCTCTCTGCCAGAGGAGACTCCCCTAGAGATGAACTGAAACCATCTAAAGCTCTCTGCTAGAGGAGACTCCCCTGGAGATGAACTGAAACCATCTAAAGCTCTCTGCTAGAGGAGACTCCCCTAGAGATGAACTGAAACCATCTAAAGCTCTCTGCTAGAGGAGACTCCCCTAGAGATGAACTGAAACCATATAAAGCCCTCTGCTAGAGGAGACTCCCCTAGAGATGAACTGAAACCATCTAAAGCTCTGCTAGAGGAGACTCCCCTAGAGATGAACTGAAACCATCTAAAGCTCTCTGCTAGAGGAGACTCCCCTGGAGATGAACTGAAACCATCTAAAGCTCTCTGCTAGAGGAGACTCCCCTAGAGATGAACTGAAACCATCTAAAGCCCTCTGCTAGAGGAGACTCCCCTAGAGATGAACTGAAACCATCTAAAGCTCTGCTAGAGGAGCCTCCCCTAGAGATGAACTGAAACCATCTAAAGCTCTCTGCTAGAGGAGACTCCCCTAGAGATGAACTGAAACCATCTAAAGCTCTCTGCCAGAGGAGACTCCCCTAGAGATGAACTGAAACCATCTAAAGCTCTCTGCCAGAGGAGACTCCCCTAGAGATGAACTGAAACCATCTAAAGCTCTCTGCTAGAGGAGACTCCCCTAGAGATGAACTGAAACCATCTAAAGCTCTCTGCTAGAGGAGACTCCCCTAGAGATGAACTGAAACCATCTAAAGCTCTGCTAGAGGAGACTCCCCTAGAGATGAACTGAAACCATCTAAAGCCCTTTGCTAGAAGAGACTCCCCTAGAGATGAACTGAAACCATCTAAAGCCCTCTGCTAGAGGAGACTCCCCTAGAGATGAACTGAAACCATCTAAAGCCCTCTGCTAGAGGAGACTCCCCTAGAGATGAACTGAAACCATCTAAAGCCCTCTGCTAGAGGAGACTCCCCTAGAGATGAACTGAAACCATCTAAAGCTCTGCTAGAGGAGCCTCCCCTAGAGATGAACTGAAACCATCTAAAGCTCTCTGCTAGAGGAGAATCCCCTAGAGATGAACTGAAACCATCTAAAGCTCTCTGCCAGAGGAGACTCCCCTAGAGATGAACTGAAACCATCTAAAGCTCTCTGCCAGAGGAGACTCCCCTAGAGATGAACTGAAACCATCTAAAGCTCTCTGCTAGAGGAGACTCCCCTAGAGATGAACTGAAACCATCTAAAGCTCTCTGCTAGAGGAGACTCCCCTAGAGATGAACTGAAACCATCTAAAGCTCTCTGCTAGAGGAGGCTCCCCTAGAGATGAACTGAAACCATCTAAAGCTCTCTGCTAGAGGAGACTCCCCTAGAGATGAACTGAAACCATCTAAAGCTCTGCTAGAGGAGACTCCCCTAGAGATGAACTGAAACCATCTAAAGCCCTTTGCTAGAAGAGACTCCCCTAGAGATGAACTGAAACCATCTAAAGCCCTCTGCTAGAGGAGACTCCCCTAGAGATGAACTGAAACCATCTAAAGCCCTCTGCTAGAGGTGACTCCCCTAGAGATGAACTGAAACCATCTAAAGCTCTCTGCTAGAGGAGACTCCCCTGGAGATGAACTGAAACCATTTAAAGCTCTCTGCTAGAGGAGACTCCCCTAGAGATGAACTGAAACCATCAAAAGCCCTCTGCTAGAGGAGACTCCCCTAGAGATGAACTGAAACCATCTAAAGCTCTTTGCCAGAGGAGACTCCCCTAGAGATGAACTGAAACCATCTAAAGCTCTCTGTTAGAGGAGACTCCCCTAGAGATGAACTGAAACCATCTAAAGCTCTCTGCTAGAGGAGACTCCCCTAGAGATGAACTGAAACCATCTAAAGCTCTCTGCCAGAAGAGACTCCCCTAGAGATGAACTGAAACCATCTAAAGCTCTCTGCTAGAGGAGACTCCCCTAGAGATGAACTGAAACCATCTAAAGCTCTGCCAGAGCAGGTGAACTTACTGAAACATGTTCATACTTGATTTAGCCGTTTGATGATGTAGCTTTAATGCAGCCAATTCCCTCTGTGCCCTGGTGTGACCTGGCTTTGCCCCTCTATCTAGGCTAAAAGTTCACCATTAATGACGTTCGTCACCAAGGAAAATATTGTGCTGTAATTCCTAGGCTACCCCTGATAACATTGTCACTAATCCTAGATCAAGGGTCTCCAACCTTTTCTAGAATGAGAGCTATTTGTAAAAAATGTGCGTGTCGTGAGCCACTCATTTTTCCCCTAGCTTTTCAAGTGGGCACATTCTTCTTTTCTCCTCTCCCCTGCAACTCCTCTTCTTAGTGTACTAGAGGAAGTAGTTCACTATGTTGTCAACTCTTCCCCTGGTCCTTAGTGTACTAGAGAAAGTAGAGTACTGTGTTGTCAACTATTCCCTGGTCCATAGTGTACTAGAGGAAGTAGTGCACTATGTTGTCAACTCTTCCCCTGGTCCTTAGTGTACCTGAGAAAGTAGTGCACTTTGTTGTCAACTCTTCCCTGGTCCTTAGAGAGAAGGTAGAGTACTGTGTTGTCAACTCTTCCCTGGTCCTTAGTGTACTAGAGGAAGTAGGACACTATGTTGTCAACTCTTCCCTGGTCCTTAGTGTACTAGAGAAAGTAGTGCACTTTGTTGTCAACTCTTCCCTGGTCCTTAGAGAGAAAGTAGAGTACGGTGTTGTCAACTCTTCCCTGGTCCATAGAGAGAAAGTAGTGCACTATGTTGTCAACTCTTCCCCTGGTCCTTAGTGTACTAGAGAAAGTAGTGCACTTTGTTGTCAACTCTTCCCTGGTCCTTAGAGAGAAAGTAGAGTACTGTGTTGTCAACTCTTCCCTGGTCCTCAGTGTACTAGAGGAAGTAGGACACTATGTTGTCAACTCTTCTCTGGTCCTTAGTGTACTAGAGGAAGTAGTGCACTATGTTGTCAACTCATCCCCTGGTCCTTAGTGTACTAGAGGAAGTAGTGCACTATGTTGTCAACTCTTCCCCTGGTCCTTAGTGCACAACTTTCTCTCTATGTTGTCAACTATTCCCTGGTCCTTAGTGTACTAGAGGAAGTAGTGTACTATGTTGTCAACTCTTCCCCTGGTCCTTAGTGCACAACTTTCTCTCTATGTTGTCAACTATTCCCTGGTCCTTAGTGTACTAGAGGAAGTAGTGTACTATGTTGTCAACTCTTCCCCTGGTCCTTAGTGTACTAGAGGAAGTACTGTACTATGTTGTCAACTCTTCCCCTGGTCCTTAGTGTACTAGAGGAAGTAGTGTACTATGTTGTCAACTCTTCCCTTGGTCCTTAGTGCACAACTTTCTCTCTATGTTGTCAACTATTCCCTGGTCCTTAGTGTACTAGAGGAAGTTGTGTACTATGTTGTCAACTCTTCCCCTGGTCCTTAGTGCACAACTTTCTCTCTATGTTGTCAACTCTTCCCCTGGTCCTTAGTGCACAACCTTCTCTCTATGTTGTCAACTATTCCCTGGTCCTTAGTGTACTAGAGGAAGTTGTGTACTATGTTGTCAACTCTTCCCCTGGTCCTTAGTGCACAACTTTCTCTCTATGTTGTCAACTCTTCCCCTGGTCCTTAGTGCACAACCTTCTCTCTATGTTGTCAACTATTCCCTGGTCCTTAGTGTACTAGAGGAAGTTGTGTACTATGTTGTCAACTCTTCCCCTGGTCCTTAGTGCACAACTTTCTCTCTATGTTGTCAACTCTTCCCCTGGTCCTTAGTGCACAACCTTCTCTCTATGTTGTCAACTATTCCCTGGTCCTTAGTGTACTAGAGGAAGTAGGACACTGTTGTCAACTCTTCCCTGGTCCTTAGTGTACTAGAGAAAGTAGTGCACTTTGTTGTCAACTCTTCCCTGGTCCTTAGAGAGAAAGTAGAGTACTGTGTTGTCAACTCTTCCCTGGTCCTCAGTGTACTAGAGGAAGTAGGACACTATGTTGTCAACTCTTCTCTGGTCCTTAGTGTACTAGAGGAAGTAGTGCACTATGTTGTCAACTCATCCCCTGGTCCTTAGTGTACTAGAGGAAGTAGTGCACTATGTTGTCAACTCTTCCCCTGGTTCTTAGTGCACAACTTTCTTTCTGTGTTGTCAACTATTCCCTGGTCCTTAGTGTACTAGAGGAAGTAGTGTACTATGTTGTCAACTCTTCCCCTGGTCCTTAGTGCACAACTTTCTCTCTATGTTGTCAACTATTCCCTGGTCCTTAGTGTACTAGAGGAAGTAGTGTACTATGTTGTCAACTCTTCCCCTGGTCCTTAGTGTACTAGAGGAAGTAGTGTACTATGTTGTCAACTCTTCCCCTGGTCCTTAGTGTACTAGAGGAAGTAGTGTACTATGTTGTCACCTCTTCCCCTGGTCCTTAGTGTACTAGAGGAAGTAGTGTACTATGTTGTCAACTCTTCCCCTGGTCCTTAGTGTACTAGAGAAAGTAGAGTACTGTGTTGTCAACTATTCCCTGGTCCATAGTGTACTAGAGGAAGTAGTGCACTATGTTGTCAACTCTTCCCCTGGTCCTTAGTGTACTAGAGAAAGTAGTGCACTTTGTTGTCAACTCTTCCCTGGTCCTTAGAGAGAAAGTAGAGTACTGTGTTGTCAACTCTTCCCTGGTCCTTAGTGTACTAGAGGAAGTAGGACACTATGTTGTCAACTCTTCCCCTGGTCCTTAGTGTACTAGAGAAAGTAGTGCACTTTGTTGTCAACTCTTCCCTGGTCCTTAGAGAGAAAGTAGAGTACTGTGTTGTCAACTCTTCCCTGGTCCTTAGTGTACTAGAGGAAGTAGGACACTATGTTGTCAACTCTTCCCTGGTCCTTAGTGTACTAGAGAAAGTAGTGCACTTTGTTGTCAACTCTTCCCTGGTCCTTAGAGAGAAAGTAGAGTACTGTGTTGTCAACTCTTCCCTAGTCCTCAGTGTACTAGAGAAAGTAGTGCACTTTGTTGTCAACACTTCCCTGGTCCTTAGAGAGAAAGTAGAGTACTGTGTTGTCAACTCTTCCCTGGTCCTTAGTGTACTAGAGGAAGTAGGACACTATGTTGTCAACTCTTCCCTGGTCCTTAGTGTACTAGAGGATGTAGTGCACTATGTTGTCAACTCATCCCCTGGTCCTTAGTGTACTAGAGGAAGTAGTGCACTATGTTGTCAACTCTTCCCCTGGTCCTTAGTGCACAACTTTCTCTCTATGTTGTCAACTATTCCCTGGTCCTTAGTGTACTAGAGGAAGTAGTGTACTATGTTGTCAACTCTTCCCTTGGTCCTTAGTGCACAACTTTCTCTCTATGTTGTCAACTATTCCCTGGTCCTTAGTGTACTAGAGGAAGTAGTGTACTATGTTGTCAACTCTTCCCCTGGTCCTTAGTGTACTAAAGGAAGTAGTGTACTATGTTGTCAACTCTTCCCCTGGTCCTTAGTGCACAACTTTCTCTCTATGTTGTCAACTCTTCCCCTGGTCCTTAGTGTACTAGAGGAAGTTGTGTACTATGTTGTCAACTCTTCCCCTGGTCCTTAGTGTACTAGAGGAAGTAGGACACTATGTTGTCAACTCTTCCCTGGTCCTTAGTGTACTAGAGAAAGTAGTGCACTTTGTTGTCAACTCTTCCCTGGTCCTTAGAGAGAAAGTAGAGTACTGTGTTGTCAACTCTTCCCCTGGTCCTTAGTGTACTAGAGAAAGTAGTGCACTTTGTTGTCAACTCTTCCCTGGTCCTTAGAGAGAAAGTAGAGTACTGTGTTGTCAACTCTTCCCTGGTCCTCAGTGTACTAGAGGAAGTAGGACACTATGTTGTCAACTTTTCTCTGGTCCTTAGTGTACTAGAGGAAGTAGTGCACTATGTTGTCAACTCATCCCCTGGTCCTTAGTGTACTAGAGGAAGTAGTGCACTATGTTGTCAACTCTTCCCCTGGTCCTTAGTGCACAACTTTCTCTCTATGTTGTCAACTATTCCCTGGTCCTTAGTGTACTAGAGGAAGTAGTGTACTATGTTGTCAACTCTTCCCCTGGTCCTTAGTGTACTAGAGGAAGTACTGTACTATGTTGTCAACTATTCCCTGGTCCTTAGTGTACTAGAGGAAGTAGTGTACTATGTTGTCAACTCTTCCCCTGGTCCTTAGTGCACAACTTTCTCTCTATGTTGTCAACTATTCCCTGGTCCTTAGTGTACTAGAGGAAGTAGTGTACTATGTTGTCAACTCTTCCCCTGGTCTTTAGTGTACTAGAGGAAGTAGTGTACTATGTTGTCAACTCTTCCCCTGGTCCTTAGTGCACAACTTTCTCTCTATGTTGTCAACTATTCCCTGGTCCTTAGTGTACTAGAGGAAGTAGTGTACTATGTTGTCAACTCTTCCCCTGGTCCTTAGTGTACTAGAGGAAGTAGTGTACTATGTTGTCAACTCTTCCCCTGGTCCTTAGTGCACAACTTTCTCTCTGTGTTGTCAACTATTCCCTGGTCCTTAGTGTACTAGAGGAAGTTGTGTACTATGTTGTCAACTCTTCCCCTGGTCCTTAGTGCACAACTTTCTCTCTATGTTGTCAACTCTTCCCCTGGTCCTTAGTGTACTAGAGGAAGTTGTGTACTATGTTGTCAACTCTTCCCCTGGTCCTTAGTGCACAACTTTCTCTCTATGTTGTCAACTCTTCCCCTGGTCCTTAGTGTACTAGAGGAAGTTGTGTACTATGTTGTCAACTCTTCCCCTGGTCCTTAGTGTACTAGAGGAAGTAGGGCACTATGTTGTCACCTCTTCCCTGGTCCTTAGTGTACTAGAGGAAGTAGGACACTATGTTGTCAACTCTTCCCCTGGTCCTTAGAGAGGAAGTAGGACACTATGTTGTCAACTCTTCCCTGGTCCTTAGTGTACTAGAGGAAGTAGGACACTATGTTGTCAACTCTTCCCTGGTCCTTAGTGTACTAGAGGAAGTAGGACACTATGTTGTCAACTCTTCCCTGGTCCTTAGAGAGGAAGTAGTACACTGTGTTGTCAACTCTTCCCTGGTCCTTAGTGTACTAGAGGAAGTAGGGCACTATGTTGTCAACTTTTCCCCTGGTCCTTAGTGTACTAGAGGAAGTAGGACACTATGTTGTCAACTCTTCCCTGGTCCTTAGTGTACTAGAGGAAGTAGTGCACTATGTTGTCAACTCTTCCCTGGTCCTTAGTGTACTAGAGGAAGTTGGGCACTATGTTGTCAACCCTTCCCTGGTCCTTAGTGTACTAGAGGAAGTAGGACACTATGTTGTCAACTCGTCCCTGGTCCTTAGTGTACTAGAGGAAGTAGGACACTATGTTGTCAACTCTTCCCTGGTCCTTAGTGCACTACTTCCTCTAGTACACTATGTTGTCAACTCTTCCCTGGTCCTTAGAGAGAAAGTAGTACACTGTGTTGTCAACTCTTCCCTGGTCCTTAGAGAGAAAATAGTGCACTATGTTGTCAACTCTTCCCCTGGTCCTTAGTGCGCTACTTTCTCTCTATGTTGTCAACTCTTCCCTGGTCCTTATAGAGAAAGTAGTACACTGTGTTGTCAACTCTTCCCTGGTCCTCAGAGAGAAAATAGTGCACTATGTTGTCAACTCTTCCCTGGTCCTTAGTGCACTACTTTCTCTCTGTTGTCAACTCTTCCCTGGTCCTAGAGGAAGTAGTGTACTATGTTTTCTGTCAATATACCTGGTAAAATAATGGTTCATAAACAACTGTAAGGGGGGCCTATAAAATCAGTGATCCCCCCCCCCCCCCCCCCCAAAAAAAAAATATATTTTCCTGGTTTAAGATTTTGTTTTTGTTTTTCACTGGCAAAATTATATTTGTTCATGGAGATATAACGAAGTTGGATGTTGACAAACGTAGATCCACAGCATCCCAAACATGCTCAATGGGTGACATGTCAAATAAAATAAATGTTATTGGTCACGTATTTAGCAGATGTTATTGCGGGTGTAGCGAAATGCTTGTGTTCCTCACTCTAACATTGCAGTAGAATCTTACAATTCACAACAATACACACAAATCTCAAAGTAAAAGAATTTAAGTAAGAAATATATAAGTGGAATTGACTAGAATACAGTACGCAAACATCGTTCAAGTGACTGGTGTTCCATTATTTAAGTGACCAATGATTCCATGTCTATGTACCTAAGGCAGCAGCCTCTAAGGTGCAGGGTTGAGTAATCGGGTGGTACCCGGCGAGTGACAGTGACTAAGTTGAGGGCAGGGTACTTGGTGGAGTCCGGCTAGTGATGGCTGTCTGATGGCCTTGAGACAGAAGCTGTTTTTCAATCTCTTGTTCTCAGCTTTGATGTAACCGTACTGACCTCTTAGGGGCCAAGACAAATTTCCTTAGCTTCCTGAGGTTGAAAAGGTGCCTTCTTCAGCACACTGTCTGTGTGGACGGACCATTTCAGTTTGTCAGTGATGTGTACTCCGAGGAACTTAAAGCTTTTCACCTTCACTGCAGTCCCGTCGACGTGGATAGTGGGCGTGCTCCTGAAGTCCACGATCAGCTCCTTCTTTTTGTTGACGTTGAGGGAGAGGTTATTTTCTTGGCACCACTCTACCAGGACCTTCACCTCCTCCCTGTAGGCCGTCTCGTTGTTGTTGGTAATCAGAACTACCACTCTTGTGTCATCTGCAAACTTGATGATTGAGGTGGAGGCTTGCATGGCCACGCAGTCATGGGTGAACAGGGAGTACAGGAGGGGGCTGATCATGTACCCTTGTGGGGCCCCTGTGTTGAGGATCAGTGAAGTGGAGATGTTGTTTCCTACCTTCACCACATGGGGGCGGCCCGTCAGGAAGTCCAGGACCCAGTTACACAGGGCGGGGTTGAGACCCAGGGCCTCAAGCTTAATGATGAGCTTGGAGGGTACTATGGTGTTGAATGCTGAGCTGTAGTCAATGAACAGCATTCTTACATAGGTATTCCTCTTGTGTGATGGCAATTGCGACATTTGTGGGGCGGTATGCAAATTGAAGTGGGTCTTGGGTGTCAAGTAAGGTAGAGGTGATATTATCCTTAACTATATTCTTAAAGCACTTCATGATGTGCACAACTGAGCAAGAGGACAAGTACATTAGAGTGTCTAGTTTGAGAAACAGACGCCTCACAAGTCCACAACTGGCAGCTTCATTAAATAGTACCCCACAAAACACCAGTCTCAACATCAACAGTGAAGAGGTGACTCCGGGATGCTGGCCTTCTAGGCAGAGTTCTTTGGTCAAGTGTCTGTGTTCTTTTGCCCATCTTAATCTTTTCTTTTCATTGGCCAGTCTCTGATATGGCTTTTTCTTTGCAACTCTGCATAGAAGTCCAAGCATCCCGGAGTGATGTACCTCACCCACACAAGGCCCAGTTAGAACCGTGATTCATCCTTGAAGAGCACACTTCTCCAGCGTGCCGGTGAGCATCGTGGTGAGCAAATGTCTGCTGAAGTCGGTTACGACGTCGAACTGCAGTCAAGTCAAGACCCTGGTGAGGACGATGACCACACAGATGAGGTTCTCTGAAACAGTTTGTGCAGAACTTCTTTGGTTGTGCAAACTCAGTTTTATCAGCTGTCCAGGTGGCTGGTCTCAGGCGATCCCGCAGGTTCAATTCTCTGGCAATAGTTCTGGTAGACATTCCTGCAGTCAGCATGCCAGTTGTACACTCTCTCAAAACTTGATACATCTGTGGCATTGTGTTGTGTGACAATACTGCACATTTTAGAGTGTCCTTTTATTGTCCCCAAGCAGAAGGTGCACCTGTGTAATGATTATGCTGTTTTAATCAGCTTCTTGAAATGCCACACCTGTCAGGTGGATGGATTATCTTTGGAAAGGATAAATGCTCACTACCAGGGATGTAAACAAATCTGTGCACAAAATTTGAGAGAAATAAGCTTTTTGTGCGTCTGGAACATTGGACCAACACTTTTGCGTTTTATATTTTTGTTCAGTGAACTTTTGGAATTGTTTGGTGAGCTATTCATAGGACCCCTGTCCTAGATAAACCCTGAACCCAGGCTACTGGTAGTAGGAAGGACCCCTGTCCTAGATAAACCCCCAACCCAGGCTACTGGTAGTAGGAAGGACACCTGTCCTAGATAAACCCTGAACCCAGGCTACTGGTAGTAGGAAGGACCCCTGTCCTAGATAAACCCTGAACCCAGGCTACTGGTAGTAGGAAGGACACCTGTCCTAGATATACCCCGAACCCAGGCTACTGGTAGTAGTAAGGACCCCTGTCCTAGATAAACCCCCAACCCAGGCTACTGGTAGTAGGAAGGACACCTGTCCTAGATATACCCCGAACCCAGGCTACTGGTAGTAGGAAGGACCCCTGTCCTAGATAAACCCAGGCTACTGGTAGTAGGAAGGACCCCTGTCCTAGATAAACCCAGGCTACTGGTAGTAGGAAGGACCCCTGTCCTAGATAAACCCAGGCTACTGGTAGTAGGAAGGACCCCTGTCCTAGATAAACCCTGAACCCAGGCTACTGGTAGTAGGAAGGACCCCTGTCCTAGATAAACCCAGGCTACTGGTAGTAGGAAGGACCCCTGTCCTAGATAAACCCAGGCTACTGGTAGTAGGAAGGACCTGTCCTAGATAAACCCCCAACCCAGGCTACTGGTAGTAGGAAGGACCCCTGTCCTAGATAAACCCAGGCTACTTCTGACAACATCTTCACTCGGCTACTGAGGTAATCCTAGATAAAGCGTCATGGTTATGGTTTGTTTGATGACAAGCTGATACAGACTCGCGATAAGAATCCTCTTTTACACACACACACACACACACACACACACACACACACACACACACACACACACACACACACACACACACACACACACACACACACACACACACTTTTCTTTTAGGTATCCAAACATTTACTTGCTGGGTGTTGAATTTGATTGAAGTCTTAGATGCTTATCCAAAAGGCTATGTCTCGGTATAGGGTGTGTTTTCATGCAGGTGTGTGTGACCATCAGACAGTGACACCAGGGAAATTGGAGCTCCCCCCTCACACCTGCAGACAGTAGAGCCACTGTCTGAGATATCAGTCCCCCTCTCTTTCATCTTTCCCCAACAGGATCACATACATGACATAGATCTGGAGAACTGTTGGAGAGGGATTTAATATCAGGCTATTGTACCACACTCGCTCCTTATCCGCGTCAGATCACACAGCAGCCTCTAGTTTTATCTCAGGGCTCTTTGGAGAGTGTTGAAGAGCTGTAGGAAGGTGTCTGTGTGTGTCTGTGTGTGTCTGCCCTATTCCCTGTATAGTGCACTACTTTAGACCAGAGCCCTATTCCCTGTATAGTGCACTACTTTAGACCAGAGCCCTATTCCCTGTATAGTGCACTACTTTAGACCAGAGCCCTATTCCCTGTATAGTGCACTACTTTAGACCAGAACCCTATTCCGTATATAGTGGTACTACTTTAGACCAGAGCCCTATTCCCCTTATAGTGCACTACTTTAGACCAGAGCCCTATTCCCTATATAGTGCACTACTTTAGACCAGAGCCCTATTCCCTATATAGTGCACTACTTTAGACCATAGCCCTATTCCCTGTATAGTGCACTACTTTAGACCAGAGCCCTATTCCCCTTATAGTGCACTACTTTAGACCAGAGCCCTATTCCCTGTATAGTGCACTACTTTAGACCAGAGCCCTATTCCCTATATAGTGCACTACTTTAGACCAGAACCCTATTCCGTATATAGTGGTACTACTTTAGACCAGAGCCCTATTCCCCTTATAGTGCACTACTTTAGACCAGAGCCCTATTCCCTATATAGTGCACTACTTTAGACCAGAACCCTATTCCGTATATAGTGTACTACTTTAGACCAGGGCCCTATTCCCTATATAGTGGTACTACGATAGACCAGAGCCCTATTCCCTATATAGTGGTACTACTTTAGACCAGAGCCCTATTCCCCTTATAGTGCACTACTTTAGACCAGAGCCCTATTCCCTATATAGTGCACTACTTTAGACCAGAACCCTATTCCGTATATAGTGGTACTACTTTAGACCAGGGCCCTATTCCCTATATAGTGGTACTACGATAGACCAGAGCCCTATTCCCTATATAGTGGTACTACTTTAGACCAGAGCCCTATTCCCTATATAGTGGTACTACGATAGACCAGAGCCCTATTCCCTATGTTGTGCACTACTTTAGACCAGAACCCTATTCCCTATATAGTGGTACTACGATAGACCAGAGCCCTATTCCCTATATAGTGGTACTACTTTAGACCAGAGCCCTATTCCCTATATAGTGGTACTACGATAGACCAGAGCCCTATTCCCTATATAGTGGTACAACGATAGACCAGAGCCCTATTCCCTGTATAGTGCACTACTGTTGAACAGAGCCCTATTCCCTATATAGTGCACTACTGTTGACCAGAGCCCTATTCCCTATATAGTGCACTACCCTGTGTCACGACTACCCTGTGTCACCACTACCCTGTGTTACTACTACCCTGTGTCACCACTACCCTGTTACCACATACCACTACCCTGTGATACCACTACCCTGTGATACCACTACCCTGTGATACCACTACCCTGTGTTACCACTACCCTGTGTTACCACTACCCTGTGTCACCACTACCCTGTGTCACCACTACCCTGTGTCACCACTACCCTGTGTCACCACTACCCTGTGTCACCACTACCCCGTGTTACCACTACCCCGTGTTACCACTACCCCGTGTCACTACTACCCCGTGTTACCACTACCCCGTGTTACTACTACCCCGTGTTACTACTACCCCGTGTTACCACTACCCTGTGTTACCACTAGCCTGTGTTACCACTACCCTGTGTTACTACTACCCTGTGTTACCACTACCCTGTGTCACCACTACCCCGTGTTACCACTACCCCGTGTTACCACTACCCCGTGTCACTACTACCCCGTGTTACCACTACCCCGTGTTACTACTACCCCGTGTTACCACTACCCCGTGTTACCACTAGCCTGTGTTACCACTACCCTGTGTTACTACTACCCTGTGTTACCACTACCCCGTGTCACCACTACCCCGTGTTACCACTACCCCGTGTTACCACTACCCCGTGTTACCACTACCCCGTGTTACCACTAGCCTGTGTTACCACTAGCCTGTGTTACCACTAGCCTGTGTTACTACTACCCTGTGTTACTACTACCCTGTGTCACCACTACCCTGTGTTACCACTACCCTGTGTTACCACTAGCCTGTGTTACCACTACCCTGTGTTACTACTACCCCGTGTTACCACTACCCCGTGTTACCACTACCCTGTGTTACCACTACCCTGTGTTACCACTAGCCTGTGTTACCACTACCCTGTGTTACTACTACCCTGTGTTACCACTAGCCTGTGTTACCACTACCCTGTGTTACCACTACCCTGTGTCACTGAGTGAATCAGTAAGGCCTACTGCCAATGTTTGCATGGCTCTGTGCTCTATTTCATACACCTGTCAGCAACGGGTGCGGCTGAAATAGCAGAAGCCACTAATTTGAAGTGTTGTCCACATACACTATTCTGTACATACAAAAGTATTTCAACTGTCCCGATGTCTGAAAAAAATATAATGATATTATTCGCATCGTCAAATAATTTCTAATTCCCATCCCTACATCCGTTGTCCAAACTCGCTTGGATTAGGTTATCGCATAAAGGAGTACAACATCATGTAGCCTAACAGCTTGAGTAGGATGTGTAAGTTCCAGCCTGGTGGTTCTCCTCCAGGTGGCTTCAGGCTTATTTAATGGATGAAGAGTCTGCCAATCATTTTCCCATGAGGGATTTGGACATTAGAAAAACACCTGGACAAGACATCAGCGAAACAGCAACACCCACAGGATCTTTGTTCTCTTTTAGCTAGCTGATCTGCTTTAAACTGCCTGTTCACTGATTGGTCTTTCCTCTCCTCTCCCTCTGTGGTTTGGTTTTCTGATTGGATGCCCATCCTATGCGACCCCTTGACCTGCTGTTGTGGTCACACTGAGAAAACACAGCCCCTAGATGCTATGTGCCACCTGCAGTGGGCTCATGCACAATCACACTAGTGTTTTAGAGAGCGAGCCAGCACTAACATTGCCAGCTGTTGCATCAACAACATGGCTGACTTGTCCAGCTGTCGCGTCAACAACATGGCTGACTTGTCCAGCTGTCGCGTCAACAACATGGCTGACTTGTCCAGCTGTCGCGTCAACAACATGGCTGACTTGTCCAGCTGTCGCGTCAACAACATGGCTGACTTGTCCAGCTGTCGCGTCAACAACATGGCTGACTTGTCCAGCTGTCGCGTCAACAACATGGCTGACTTGTCCAGCTGTCGCGTCAACAACATGGCTGACTTGTCCAGCTGTCGCGTCAACAACATGGCTGACTTGTCCAGCTGTCGCGTCAACAACATGGCTGACTTGTCCAGCTGTCGCGTCAACAACATGGCTGACTTCTCTGTGTGCCTCCACCCTCTCTGTGTGCCTCTACCCTCTCTGTGTGCCTCTACCCTCTCTGTGTGCCTCTACCCTCTCTGTGTGCCAATACCCTCTCTTTGTGCCTCTACCCTCTCTTTGTGCCTCTACCCTCTCTTTGTGCCTCTACCCTCTCTGTGTGCCTCTACCCTCTCTGTGTGCCTCTACCCTCTCTGTGTGCCTCTACCCTCTCTGTGGGCCTCTACCCTCTTAGTGGGCCTATACCCTCTCTGTGGGCCTCTACCCTCTCTGTGGGCCTCTACCCTCTCTGTGGGCCAATACCCTCTCTGTTGGCCAATACCCTCTCTGTGGGCCTCTTAACCAGGGGTTCCCAAACCTGTTTTGCCCACGACCCCATTTTGACATATGAATATTCTCGGGACCCCGCCCATGTGAAAATAATTATGTAATTAACAGCCAATGTTTACTGTTTATTTGGGTCTAGGACAGTCAATTGCAAATGAGTCTGACATAATGTCTCTTATCTGACCACCGTTAATGAGATGTGTGCTTGAGTTTCTCAAAGTCAGGGGGCGTGGTCGACATCTCTGCTGTCACATCCACCTTGGATCAATATTTGGTTGTAATGCAGACGGGAGCACTGAATCCAGCTTCACACAGATATGAACTAGCGACGGGTAGCCTACCATGACTTTTACAGTGCTTTCAAGACAACTGTGAACTTGGGAAAAATACAAGGTCAAATCATGACGTCAGTGATCTTTTGGTCGGAAATTTATAGCTCTAGAAAGAGACCCGAGTTCCTGAGTTGTAATTCCGAGTTGGATCACCATTCAAAATGTTTTTCTGAGTTCCCAGTTGTCTTGAACTCACTGATGTCGGGAAGTCAGAGATTTCCCAGTAGTTTTGAATTAATGCTGAGGGGGAGACTGCAGGGTCTCATTGGCCTGCCCGCCATCCTGTGATAGATGGAGCTCCATCTGTGCAAAAGCCCACCATTCCATCCCATGGAATCTGTTTTTCCTCAATATAGCCACGCATAGCCATTTCATGCTCGGGAATCCTGAGACAGAACAATATGTCCCTGTGAATAGCATCCCCTGACATGTATAGAGAACAGAAGTCAATGCATGAGCATCTCGGCCCTCACAGCTCACGTCCATTTGGAGATCACAAGGTTGGGGGTTTGAGTGCTTCAGTCAGTTTCCTCTTGAGTGCTAGCAATAGCACAGATTATTAATTTAACAGTGTTCTCTGGTATTGATGTGAGTTTCTGTGCCTCTTGTCTCCCACACATTGTTTTCACTATATCAATTGCGACCGGTAATATCAGTCTCTGTAATAGTGTGTGGTTTCGTAGCCTAGTGGGCCTAGTCATTCACCGTGGGAATGATTCGATAGTGTGTGGTTTCACACTGTTAGCATTCTCTCAACGAGCTTCATGACGTAGTCACCTGGGAATGCATTTCAATTAACGGGTCCGGTAGCGGTCCATCTGTCGTCGATACCTGGAGGTGGTCTTGAGAAGATCAGATCGGGCTCTCTTCCAGTTACGGCGACAGCGGCGGACGAAGATCTGGGTATGCTGACCTCTTCCTCCTTCTCAGGTAAGAATGGGGGCTGATAACCCATCGAACACTTGAAAGGTGAGAGATCAGTGACTGAGCAGGGGACGGTGTTGCGGGCGTATTCCACCCACACAAGTTGCTGGCTCCAGGTGGTGGGGTTGGCGGAGGCGAGGCAATGAAGAGTCGACTCCAGGTCCTGATTGGCTCGCTCCGACTGGCCGTTAGACTGGGGGTAAAACCCGCCGGAAAGGCTGACCGATGACCCTATGAGTGTGCAGAACGCCTTCCAGAACCGGGACTGAGGACCACGGTCGGAGACCATGTCCACCGGAAGTCCATGGATCTGAAAGACGTGCTGCACCATGAGCTGTGCCGGGGAATGAAATGGGCGGCTTTGGAAAACCTGTCCACCACCGTAAGGATAGTGGTGTTGCCATCAGACGAGACCAGTGAGTTTGCCGAGGAGTCTTATTCTGAGTACAGACAGTGCTGGTGGCGATGGTGTGACCATGGTGGGCCAACAAAAGTGTTGCCGCACAAAGGCCGCTGCGACGGGAGCCAGGGTGGCAGGCAAACCCTCTAACCAGTGCTTCCACTCCTCCAACGCCATCTTCACTGCGAGTAGTTCTCGATATCCCACATCATAATTCCTCTCCGTGGCGTTAAGACGATGGGATGCACAGGGATGCAGCTTAAGGTCCAGGGCGGAACAATGGGACAGGACAGCCCCCACTCCGATGTCCAAAGCGTCGACCTCCACCATGAACTGTCGGGACGCGTCCGGATGGATTAATATGGGAGCTGTGGTGAAGCAGTGCTTTAGTTTCAGGAACGCCCAGTCAGCACCTGGGGACCACGTGAATGGGACCTTGGGAGAGGTGAGTGCTGAAAGGGGGGAAGCCACGGTGCTGTAACCCTGGATAAAATGGCGACAGAAATGGGTAAATCCCAGGAAGCTTTGCAGCTGCACTCTGAACGTGGGTTGGGGCCAATCCACCACCGCTCTCACCTTTCAGGATCCATCTGCACATTTCCAGCAGTGATGGTGTTTCCTAGGAAGGAGATGGTGGAGCGATGGAATTCGCTTGAACAAAAAGCTGGTTCTCCAGGAGACGCTGGAGGACTTGAAGAATGTGTTCTTGAGCTGAGCGGGAAAAGATGAGGATGTTGTCGAGGTAGACGTACACGTGATCAGTCCCCTCCTGTACTCCCTGTTCACTCATGACTGCATGGCCAGGCACTACTCCAACACCATCATCAAGTTTTCCTGATGACACAACAGTGGTAGGCCTGATCACCAACAGCGATGATACAGCCTGTAGGGAGGTCAGAGACCTGGCCGGGTGGTGCCAGGACAACAACCTCTCCCTCAACGTGATCAAGACAAAGGAGATGATTGTGGACTGCAGGAAAAGGAGGACTGAGCACTGAGCACGCCCCCCATTGTCATCGTCCACATCACCAACAAACTATCATGGTCCAAACACACTAAGACCGTTGTGAAAAGGGCACGACAAAACCATTTCGAGGTCCAAAAGGCTTCTTAACAGCTTCTACCCCCAAGCCATAAGACTCCTGAACAGCTCATCAAAGGGCTACCCAGACCTCTCTTTTACACTGCTGCTTCTCTCTGTCATTATCTATGCATAGTCACTTTAACTCTAACTACATGTACATGTTACCTCAACTAACCGGTGCCCCCGGTGCACATTGACTCTGTACCGGTACCCCCTGTATATAGCCCCGCTTGTTATTTTACTGCTGCTGTTTAATTATTTGTTACTTTTGTTTTCTATTTGTTTTCTATTTTTTACTTAAGTTTTTATTATTTTTTATTATTAACTTCTTAAAGCATTGTTGTTTAAGGGCTTGTAAGTCAGCGTTTCACTGTAAGGTGAATTTGACATATGTGACAAATACAATTTGATTAGATTTTTTTTATTTTTGTTGCGAAGAACGTTGTTAACCAGGGCCTGGTACACAGCAGGGGCGTTGGTCAGACTGAATGGCATCACCAGGTATTCGTTGTGTCCTCTAGCCATGTTGATGGCTGTCTTCCACTCGTCACCTTCCCATATCAAAGAGGAACCCTGCGCCGGCGGGGGAGGCAGAAGGATGGATACACCCTGCAGCCAAGGAGTCTTCAATGTACGTTTCCACAGCCGTCTCCGGGGTGGTGTGCCCAGGGGAAGGTCGATCACGCAGTATTTTATTTTATTTTTTAACATTTTACCTTTATTTAACCAGGTAGGCCAGTTGAGACCAAGTTCATAGGGTCAATGCGGAGGAAGCGAAGTGGTCCGGGCTGAAAACTTCTACTGAGCCCACAGGAAGACGTCCCGGTAATGAGCGTGGCAGAACGGGCTCCATCCCATGATAGCACCAGCAGTCCAGTCAATAAAGTGATTGTGTCGCCGGAGCCATGAATACCCCGTTGCCACGGGTACCTGAGGAGATTTGTTGAGCATGAACTACGTTTCCCTGACACTTGCAGGTTGATAGGAGTAGTATTGTGGGTGACCATCCAGCGCTCTAACGTCCATGGGAATGGAATGGAGAGGAGCTGAGTGGGGATGCCCAGCTCTGTGAAATCTCATCGGCCCCAGAGTCAATGAGTCAATATGGGCGCAACCCGACTGGATGGTATGGAGAGGGCTACGAGGAACGGACAAGGAAACTGATGAGCCTGGTCTTTAACGGACTTCCTAATGACCGGTAGTTCCGCAATACAGAAAACTCTTGTATATTCGTGTGGAGACAACTTAGCTCTGCCGAGTTGATCCGCATGGTCAAGGCGATGAGCGAGTGGAGATCCGTAGGCAGCTCCCGGGCTGCGAGTTCGTCTTTAACTTCCTCCGATAATCCGTGAATGAATGTGTCGAACACGGATTCCGGGTTCCATGCACTGTCAGCAACCAAGGTGTGGAAATCAACTGCGTAGTCTGCCACACTGCGGGAGTCTTGATTAAGCTGGAGTAACTTCCGGGCAGCCTCTCTCCCAGACAACGGAGAATCGAAAACCGTTTTCACCTCAGCCACAAACTCCTCCAGACTGAAGAACATGGCAGATTGTTGTTCCCACACTGCCGTAGCCCAGGCGAGAACCCTCCCGGACATCAGCGTTATGAGGTAAGCTATCTTCGAGTGGTCCAAGGGAAAGGATGAGGGCTGCAGCTCGAAGATGAGGGAACACTGGGAGAGAAACACCCGACAGGTTCCTGACTCTCCAGCGACTCATTCTCGGAGGAGGTAAGTGGGGTTCTTGAGAAGCCTGTGTGGCCTGGATAGGCACACTGCTGACAGCGGGGTTACTGAGGGGCTGGCGGCCTAACAGACAATCCAGCAATGTATTCAAGGCACATTCATGGCATTCTGCCAATGTCTGGAATCCTTCCATAAGACCTCAGTAACTCCTCGTGTCTCCCAATAGTGGCTCCTTGGGAGGAGAAGACGTTGCAGAGCTGGTCTGAGTCTGCTGGGTCAGTCATGTTCGTACTATCAGGACTCAGGACTATCAGGACCCAGATGCAGACAGCTCAAATCACAGATCTTTATTTACAAAACATGGGGCAGGCAAACGACAGGGCAGGCAGAGGTCAGTAATCCAAGGCAGTGTCAGGGTGTACACTCAACATCAACTGTTCAGAGGAGACTGCGTGAATCAGGCCTTCAAATTGCTGCAAAGAAACCACTACTAAAGTACCCCAATAAGAAGAAGAGACTTGCTTGGGCCAAGAAACACTGAATGGACATTAGACCGGTGGAAATCTGTCCTTTTGGTCTGATGAGTCCAAATTTGATATTTTTGGATCCAACCGCCGTGTCTTTGTGAGACACAGAGTAGGTGAACGGATGATATCCGCATGTGTGGTTCCCACCGGGAAGCATGGAGGAGGTGGTGTGATGTGTGGGGGGAATTTGCTGGTGACACTGTCAATGATTATATTTAGAGTTCAAGGCACACGTAACCAGCATGGCTACCACAGCATTCAGCAGCGGTACTCCATCCTATCTGGTTTGCACTTAGTGGGACTATCATTTGCCCTTCAAGACTGTTGGAAAAGCATACCAGGTGAAGCTGGTTGAGAAAATTCCAGGAGTGTGCAAAGCTGTCATCAAGACAAAGGGTGGCTAATCTCAAATATATTTTGTTTTGTTCACTTTCTTTGGTTATTACATGATTCTGTATGTTTTATTTAATAGTTTTGATGTCTTCACTATTATTCTACAATGTAGAAAATAGTAGTTATTAAAATGATTCTACAATGTAGAAAATAGTAAAAAGAAGACCATTGAATGAGTAGGTGTGTCCAAACTGTTATCTGGTACTATATGTAAAAAAATAAAAAATAATCTGAATTTTGGAAATTCTCCCCGACCCCATTTTCATAGTTTGGGAGCCGCTGATCTAAGGGCACTGTTCTATGTATTATTCTCTTCATCTCTTTCTCTTCTGTCTCTGTGGGTCTTTTCAACCTCCCTGTGCTCTGCTGTCATAGATACCTCAAACCCTGCCATTACCTTGCAGCCTAGCGTTCATCTGATCAATGCCTGCCCCTGCACCTGTGGAAATAAAATAACAAGGGAGTGGAGATAGCACCGCCAATGTTAATCAGATCTGCTCTGTTGTTGCCCAGCTGGTTCATTCTCTGACTGGAGGATAACATGCAGCTCCCTGACAGCTCTGAATGAGGCTGGGGAGGGGTGGAGAGGAGAGGTGGGGAGGAGAGGAGTCCCTGTCCCTCTGTATCCGGCCCTGTCTCTCTGTCTCTGGCCCTGTCCCTCTGTCTCTGGCCCTGTCCCTCTGTCTCTGGCCCTGTCCCTCTGTCTTTGGCCCTGTCCCTCTCTATCTGGCCCTGTCCCTCTGTATCTGTCCCTGTCCCTCTGTATCTGTCCCTGTCTCTCTGGCCCTGTTCCTCTCTCTTTGGCCCTGTCTCTTTGTCTCTGGCCCTGTCTCTCTGGCCCTGTCCTTCTGGCTCTGTCTCTGGCCCTGTCCCTCTGTCTCTGTCCCTCTGTCTCTGTCCCTCTGTCTCTGTCCCTCTGTCTCTGGCCCTGTCCCTCTGTCTCTGGCCCTCTGTCTCTGTCCCTGTCCCTCTGTCTTTGGCCCTGTCCCTCTTTCTCTGTCCCTCTGTCTCTGGCCCTGTCCCCTCTGTCTCTGGCCCTGTCCCCTCTGTCTCTGGCCCTGTCCCCTCTGTCTCTGGCCCTGTCCCTCTGTCTCTGGCCCTGTCCTTCTGTCTCTGTCTCTCTGTATCTGGCCCTGTCCCTCTGTCTTTGGCCCTGTCCCTCTAGCCCATGTCCCTCTGTCTCTGGCCCTGTCCCTCTGTATCTGTCCCTCTGTCTCTGGCCCTGTCCCTCTGTATCTGGCCCTGTCCTTCTGTCTCTGTCTCTGGCCCTGTCCCCAGGTATCTGGCCCTGTCTCTCTGGCCCTGTCCCTCCATCTCTGGCCCTGTCCCCCGGTTTCTGTCCCTGTCCCCCGGTAGCTGTCCCTGTCCCCCGTTATCTGGCCCTGTCCCTCCATCTCTGTCCCTGTCCCCCGGTTTCTGTCCCTGTCCCCCGGTATCTGGCCCTGTCCCCCGGTATCTGGCCCTGTCCCTCTGTCTCTGGCCCTATCCCTCTGTCTCTGTCCCTGTGCCTCTATATCTGGCCCTGTCCCTTTGTCTCTGGCCCTGACCCTCTGGCCCTGTCCCTCTGTCTTTGGCCCTCTGTCTTTGGCCCTGTCTCTCTTTCTCTGGCCCTGTCCCTCTGTCTCTGGCCCTGTCCCTCTGTCTTTGGCCCTGTCCCTCTGTCTTTGGCCCTGTCCCTCTGTCTTTGGCCCTGTCCCTCTGTATCTGGCCCTGTCTCTCTGGCCCTGTTCCTCTCTCTTTGGCCCTGTCTCTATGTCTCTGGCCCTGTTCCTCTGTCTCTGGCCCTGTCTCTCTGGCCCTGTTCCTCTGTCTCTGGCCCTGTCTCTCTGGCCCTGTCCCTCTGTCTCTGGCCCAGTCCCTCTGTCTTTGGCCCTGTCCCTCTGTCTCTGGCCCTGTCCCTCTGTCTCTGGCCCTGTTCCTCTGTCTCTGTCCCTCTGTCTCTGGCCCTGTCGCTCTGTATCTGGCCCTGTCCCTCTGTCTTTGGCCCAGTCCCTCTGTCTCTGGCCCTGTCCTTCTGTCTCTGGCCCTGTCCCTCTGTCTCTGGCCCTGTCCCTCTGTCTCTGGCCCTGTCCCTCTGTCTCTGGCCCAGTCCCTCTGTCTCTGGCCCAGTCCCTCTGTCTTTGGCCCTGTCTCTCTGTCTCTGGCCCTGTCTCTCTGTCTCTGGCCCTGTCCCTCTGTCTCTGGCCCTGTTCCTCTGTCTTTGGCCCTGTCTCTCTGGCCCTGTTGCTCTGTCTTTGGCCCTGTCTCTCTGTCTCTGGCCCTGTTCCTCTGTCTTTGGCCCTGTCCCTCTGTCTCTGGCCCTGTTCCTCTGTCTTTGGCCATGTCTCTCTGGCCCTGTTGCTCTGTCTTTGGCCCTGTCTCTCTGTCTCTGGCCCTGTTCCTCTGTCTTTGGCCCTGTCCCTCTGTCTCTGGCCCTGTTCCTCTGTCTTTGGCCCTGTCTCTCTGGCCCTGTTGCTCTGTCTTTGGCCCTGTCTCTCTGTCTCTGGCCCTGTCTCTCTGGCCCTGTTCCTCTGTCTCTGGCCCTGTCTCTCTGGCTCTGACCCAGCAGTCCATGTCAGCAGAAGTCTTGCTCGTGTTGGACCTCGTAGTCCTCCACCGCCACAAGACCCCCACAGGCCCCGTTGGCCCCCTCTCTCTAAACCACAGCCATGCTCTTTGTCCATTGTGCTGTTGCTACTTTTACACTCCGCCTTGATACTTCTCTCCTCTCTTTCCTTTTCTCACTCTCTCGCTCTCTCTCTGCTAATAATCCAACTCCGACCCCCAAGTCTCTCAGCTAAAATAAGGCTGGATGTTACCGGAACAGTCCCGGCCGGGGTGGTTGCTTTTCAGCAGCGACACTAAACCCTTTGCAATGCTTTGGCTCTGGCCCTGAGGCTACCAGGTTTCACTAAGACTCCATTGGCCCTGTCCCTGGGGCTACCAGGTTTCACTAAGACTCCATTGGCCCTGGGGCTACCAGGTTTCACTAAGACTCCATTGGACCTGTCCCTGAGGCTACCAGGTTTCACTAAGACTCCATTGGCCCTGAGGCTACCAGGTTTCACTAAGACTCCATTGGACCTGTCCCTGAGGCTACCAGGTTTCACTAAGACTCCATTGGCCCTGTGGCTACCAGGTTTCACTAAGACTCCATTGGCCCTGTCCCTGGGGCTACCAGATTTCACTAAGACTCCATTGGCCCTGGGGCTACCAGGTTTCACTAAGACTCCATTGGACCTGTCCCTGAGGCTACCAGGTTTCACTAAGACTCCATTGGCCCTGAGGCTACCAGGTTTCACTAAGACTCCATTGGCCCTGTCCCTGGGGCTACCAGGTTTCACTAAGACTCCATTGGCCCTGGGGCTACCAGGTTTCACTAAGACTCCATTGGCCCTGTCCCTGGGGCTACCAGGTTTCACTAAGGCTCCATTGGCCCTGGGGCTACCAGGTTTCACTAAGACTCCATTGGCCCTGGGGCCACCAGGTTTCACTAAGACTCCATTGGCCCTGGGGCCACCAGGTTTCACTAAGACTCCATTGGCCCTGGGGCTACCAGGTTTCACTAAGACTCCATTGGCCCTGGGGCTACCAGGTTTCACTAAGACTCCATTGGCCCTGGGGCTACCAGGTTTCACTAAGACTCCTTTGGCCCTGGGGCTACCAGGTTTCACTAAGACTCCATTTGCCCTGGGGCTACCAGGTTTCACTAAGACTCCATTGGCTCTGGCCCTGAGGCTACCAGGTTTCACTAAGACTCCATTGGCCCTGGGGCTACCAGGTTTCACTAAGACTCCATTGGCCCTGGGGCTACCAGGTTTCACTAAGACTCCATTGGCCCTGGGGCTACCAGGTTTCACTAAGACTCCATTGGCCCTGGGGCTACCAGGTTTCACTAAGACTCCTTTGGCCCTGGGGCTACCAGGTTTCACTAAGACTCCATTGGCCCTGGGGCTACCAGGTTTCACTAAGACTCCATTGGCTCTGGCCCTGAGGCTACCAGGTTTCACTAAGACTCCATTGGCCCTGGGGCTACCAGGTTTCACTAAGACTCCATTGGCTCTGGCCCTGAGGCTACCAGGTTTCACTAAGACTCCATTGGCTCTGGCCCTGAGGCTACCAGGTTTCACTAAGACTCCATTGGCCCTGGGGCTACCAGGTTTCACTAAGACTCCATTGGCTCTGGCCCTGAGGCTACCAGGTTTCACTAAGACTCCATTGGCTCTGGCCCTGAGGCCACCAGGTTTCACTAAGACTCCATTGGCCCTGGGGCCACCAGGTTTCACTAAGACTCCATTGGCCCTGGGGCTACCAGGTTTCACTAAGACTCCATTGGCCCTGGGGCTACCAGGTTTCACTAAGACTCCATTGGCCCTGGGGCTACCAGGTTTCACTAAGACTCCATTGGCCCTGGGGCTACCAGGTTTCACTAAGACTCCTTTGGCCCTGGGGCTACCAGGTTTCACTAAGACTCCATTGACCCTGGGGCTACCAGGTTTCACTAAGACTCCATTGGCTCTGGCCCTGAGGCTACCAGGTTTCACTAAGACTCCATTGGCCCTGGGGCTACCAGGTTTCACTAAGACTCCATTGGCTCTGGCCCTGAGGCTACCAGGTTTCACTAAGACTCCATTGGCCCTGGGGCTACCAGGTTTCACTAAGACTCCATTGGCCCTGGGGCTACCAGGTTTCACTAAGACTCCTTTGGCCCTGGGGCTACCAGGTTTCACTAAGACTCCATTGGCCCTGGGGCTACCAGGTTTCACTAAGACTCCATTGGCTCTGGCCCTGAGGCTACCAGGTTTCACTAAGACTCCATTGGCCCTGGGGCTACCAGGTTTCACTAAGACTCCATTGGCTCTGGCCCTGAGGCTACCAGGTTTCACTAAGACTCCATTGGCTCTGGCCCTGAGGCTACCAGGTTTCACTAAGACTCCATTGGCCCTGGGGCTACCAGGTTTCACTAAGACTCCATTGGCTCTGGCCCTGAGGCTACCAGGTTTCACTAAGACTCCATTGGCTCTGGCCCTGAGGCCACCAGGTTTCACTAAGACTCCATTGGCTCTGGCCCTGAGGCTACCAGGTTTCACTAAGACTCCATTGGCCCTGGGGCTACCAGGTTTCACTAAGACTCCATTGGCTCTGGCCCTGAGGCTACCAGGTTTCACTAAGACTCCATTGGCTCTGGCCCTGAGGCTACCAGGTTTCACTAAGACTCCATTGGCCCTGGGGCTACCAGGTTTCACTAAGACTCCATTGGCTCTGGCCCTGAGGCTACCAGGTTTCACTAAGACTCCATTGGCTCTGGCCCTGAGGCCACCAGGTTTCACTAAGACTCCATTGGCTCTGGCCCTGAGGCTACCAGGTTTCACTAAGACTCCATTGGCCCTGGGGCTACCAGGTTTCACTAAGACTCCATTGGCTCTGGCCCTGAGGCTACCAGGTTTCACTAAGACTCCATTGGCTCTGGCCCTGAGGCTACCAGGTTTCACTAAGACTCCATTGGCCCTGGGGCTACCAGGTTTCACTAAGACTCCATTGGCTCTGGCCCTGAGGCTACCAGGTTTCACTAAGACTCCATTGGCTCTGGCCCTGAGGCCACCAGGTTTCACTAAGACTCCATTGGCTCTGGCCCTGAGGCTACCAGGTTTCACTAAGACTCCATTGGCCCTGGGGCCACCAGGTTTCACTAAGACTCCATTGGCTCTGGCCCTGAGGCTACCAGGTTTCACTAAGACTCCATTGGCCCTGAGGCCACCAGGTTTCACTAAGACTCCATTGGCTCTGGCCCTGAGGCTACCAGGTTTCACTAAGACTCCATTGGCCCTGAGGCCACCAGGTTTCACTAAGACTCCATTGGCTCTGGCCCTGAGGCTACCAGGTTTCACTAAGACTCCATTGGCCCTGAGGCCACCAGGTTTCACTAAGACTCCATTGGCTCTGGCCCTGAGGCTACCAGGTTTCACTAAGACTTCATTACACACGCTATCAGGACAATTGCTTCCCCTGCCTTCTGCAATGTTGGACTGGTATATTTGTGTGTGACCGTGGAGCTCTGCTCTCCCTACCCTGCCTGCTTGGCTGCCAGCTCGGTCCTGGGACGACATCCCCAATGGCACCCTATTCCCTACATAGAGCACTACTACCCTGTGGGCCCTGGTCAAAAGTAATGCAGTAATTAGGGGATAGGGTGCCATTGGGGATGTCGTCTAACATCCTGTTAGGGCCCAGGCCAACCACCACATCCATTCCATCCTCCACGCAACAGCAGCAACACACAGACTGGCCCGGTTTAGAAAGTCCACTTTTGGACTACAGCACACTGCAGAATGCCAGTGATTGTGTGAAGAGCTGTCAGCGCCTCCAGTGTTCAGCCAGGTTTCAGGATGTCCCAACCGTCCCATATTTCACTTCACAGCAGAACAATAATACCTTGATTTGAATGATATCGGTCTTGTTGAGGAAGCCTTTTCGTGTAGTTTCAAATGTTTGCCTAGACAAGTTTAGTGCGACTGGTAATTTATGTAAAATGTCTTTCTTAAAAAGATAGGACTAATTCAAATGTTTTTTTTCCTAGAAAGAAATGACTGTTCAAATGTTTTTCCTAAAAAGATATGACTATTTTTTCCTAAAGACATTCAAATGTTTTTTCGACAGAAATCAGGTAATATTTCTGTGCGGTCCACACAGTTAGGCATAGTCAGTTATTGACAATATGGACTTTGTGTTTTCTCTAACAATATACTCACTTGTATGTGTCTTGTGTGAGTTGGTGGATTTGTGACTGGTTTAAAATGAAACCCCAGCTTGGCAGAAATAGGCCCTTAGCAACGGGCCCCTACCTCTTGTGTCGGCGGCCTATTGAGTCATTATAGAACTCAGACCACACGTAGAAGTTTAAACCTGGAGCCTGGCACACGGTTCACGACGACCGGACTGTTGTCATCGCAGTACCATGATTGATTTAGTGAGGTTTATTAAGGCTGATTCAGAGGACTACTGATCAACCCCTATTGATCACTTTTCTCACCTTCCTATTTCATTGATTGAACAATTGAATTTGACAACTTTCAGGATGAATCAAACTACTGTATTTTTGATTCGCCAATATCTTTTGTGTGTATAGGCTCTCCAAGACAGTTTTTATTATTATTTGTAAATACTTTCCTAACCTTAAATAATATTCAAGATCAGAGTATTTTAAAATCTACCAATTGGTGCTGAAAAGGAGATGAATATGCATGTATTTACATGGCTTTCTGTCATTGATACATAATATTTTAAAACTTCTCTCCCAACATTCTAGTGAGTCTGTGTAGAAACTTTTTAATTAAAGGTACACTCAATTTAAAGGGATGTACTGAAAACGCTATTGAATGAAATCTCCACGAGAAAATCTGTTGGCCGGCAAGTGAGAGGGGTTTCAGCAGTACATTTATTAAATTAATTATTAAATGTATTTAACAATCGCAAGGGAACCACACCTGCAAAAGCTGTTAAGCATGAGACGCGTCTGTACCTTCTCAGAATATAGAAGGCAGCAAGCAATAGACAGTAGGCAGCAAGCAGGCTAGGATTGACAGTTCTGGTCACCTAGTGCTGGAAGTCAGTCCCGCTTCAGAAGCGGCATTACTTTACAGACAAGTAAAATCCCTAACAGACAAACAACATGCCGTAGCGTAGCCTACCCTAACAGACAAACAACATGCCGTAGCGTAGCCGACCCTAACAGACAACCAACATGACGTAGCCTACCCTAACAGACAAACAACATGCCGTAGCGTAGCCTACCCTAACAGACAAACAACATGCCGTAGCGTAGCCTACACTAACAGACAAACAACATGCCGTAGCGTAGCCTACCCTAACAGACAAACAACATGCCGTAGCGTAGCCTACCCTAACAGACAAACAACATGCCGTAGCGTAGCCTACCCTAACAGACAACCAACATGACGTAGCCTACCCTAACAGACAAACAACATGCCGTAGCGTAGCCTACACTAACAGACAAACAGCATGCCGTAGCGTAGCCTACCCTAACAGACAACCAACATGACGTAGCCTACCCTAACAGACAAACAACATGCCGTAGCGTAGCCTACACTAACAGACAAACAACATGCTGTAGCGTAGCCTACCCTAACAGACAAACAACATGCCATAGCGTAGCCTACCCTAACAGACAAACAACATGCCGTAGCGTAGCCTACCCTAACAGACAAACAACATGCTGTAGCGTAGCCTACCCTAACAGACAAACAACATGCCATAGCGTAGCCTACCCTAACAGACAAACAACATGCCGTAGCGTAGCCTACCCTAACAGACAAACAACATGCCGTAGCGTAGCCTACCCTAACAGACAACCAACATGACGTAGCCTACCCTAACAGACAAACAACATGCCGTAGCGTAGCCTACCCTAAGTGACAAACAACATGCCGTAGCGTAGCCTACCCTAACAGACAAACAACATGTAGTAGCGTAGCCTACCCGAACAGACAAACAACATGCCGTAGCCTACCCTAACAGACAAACAACATGTCGTACCGTAGCCTACCCTAAGAGACAAACAACATGCCATAGCGTAGCCTACCCTAACAGACAAACAACATGATGTGGCATAGCCTACCCTAACAGACCAACAACATGCCGTAGCCTACCCTAACAGACAAACAACATGCCGTAGTGTAGCCTACCCTAACAGACAAACAACATGATGTGGCATAGCCTACCCTAACAGACAAACAACATGATGTGGCATAGCCTACCCTAACAGACCAACAACATGTAGTAGCGTACAATAACAGACAAACAACATGTCGTAGCGTAGCTTACCCTAACAGACAAACAACAAGCCGTAGCCTACCCTAACAGGCAAACAACATGCCGTAGCCTACCCTAACAAACAAACAACATGTAGTAGCGTAGCCTACCCGAACAGACAAACAACATGCCGTAGCGTACCCTACCCTAACAGACAAACAACATGCCGTAGCGTAGCCTACCCTAACAGACAAACAACATGATGTGGCATAGCCTACCCTAACAGACCAACAACATGCCGTACCCTACCCTAACAGACAAACAACATGTAGTAGCGTAGCCTAACAGACAAACAACATGTCGTAGCGTAGCCTACCCTAACAGACAAACAACATGCCGTAGCCTACCCTAACAGACAAACAACATGCCGTAGCGTAGTCTACCCTAACAGACAAACAACATACCGTAGCGTAGCCTAACTGACAAACAACATGTCGTAGCGTAGCCTAACAGACAAACAACATGCCGTAGCGTAGCCTACCCTAACAGACAACCAACATGACGTAGCCTACCCTAACAGACAAACAACATGCCGTAGCGTAGCCTACACTAACAGACAAACAACATGCCGTAGCGTAGCCTACCCTAACAGACAAACAACATGCCGTAGCGTAGCCTACCCTAACAGACAAACAACATGCTGTAGCGTCGCCTACCCTAACAGACAAACAACATGCCATAGCGTAGCCTACCCTAACAGACAAACAACATGCCGTAGCGTAGCCTACCCTAACAGACAAACAACATGCCGTAGCGTAGCCTACCCTAACAGACAACCAACATGACGTAGCCTACCCTAACAGACAAACAACATGCCGTAGCGTAGCCTACCCTAAGTGACAAACAACATGCCGTAGCGTAGCCTACCCTAACAGACAAACAACATGTAGTAGCGTAGCCTACCCGAACAGACAAACAACATGCCGTAGCCTACCCTAACAGACAAACAACATGTCGTACCGTAGCCTACCCTAACAGACAAACAACATGCCGTAGCGTAGCCTACCCTAACAGACAAACAACATGCCATAGCCTACCCTAACAGACAAACAACATGCCATAGCGTAGCCTACCCTAACAGACAAACAACATGCCGTAGCGTAGCCTACACTAACAGACAAACATGCCATAGCATACCCTAACAGACAAACAACATGCCGTAGCGTAGCCTAACTGACAAACAACATGTCGTAGCGTAGCCTAACAGACAAACAACATGCCGTAGCGTAGCCTAACAGACAAACAACATGTAGTAGCGTAGCCTAACAGACAAACAACATGCCGTAGCCTACCCTAACAGACAAACAACATGCCATAGCCTACCCTAACAGACAAACAACATGCCGTAGCGTAGCCTACCCTAACAGACAAACAACATGCCATAGCCTACCCTAACAGACAAACAACATGGCATAGCCTACCCTAACAGACAAACAACATGCCGTAGCGTAGCCTACCCTAACAGACAAACAACATGCCGTAGCGTAGCCTACCCTAACAGACAAACAACATGCCGTAGCGTAGCCTACCCTAACAGACAAACAACATGCCGTAGTGTAGCCTACCCTAACAGACAAACAACATGCCGTAGCGTAGCCTACCCTAACAGACAAACAACATGTAGTAGCGTAGCCTAACAGACAAACAACATGTAGTAGCGTAGCCTAACAGACAAACAACATGCCGTAGCGTAGCCTACCCTAACAGACAAACAACATGCCGTAGCGTAGCCTACCCTAACAGACAAACAACATGCCGTAGCGTAGCCTACCCTAACAGACAAACAACATGCCATAGCCGAGGCTCTTTCAAGGGGCCACATTCCATTATATCTGCTAAGACTAATCGATACAGGCTATACCGGTAGCCTACTGTCATTTCATATGAGACAAACACACCCCCACTCACTCGAATCCAGCCACGAACTGGTCCGTTTGTCACAACTTGGGGAAGCTCATGGGAGACGGTGTGGCCACATTACCATAACGCTGTTTATATATTAGCCTCAGATATGAGGTTTACATCTAATTGTTGTATAAGATGAATGAGTGAGTATGATACTGTTTGTATAATTGTGTAATATGATTTTGGACTGTTTAATGAAGAAAAATAAATTTCTCTTTTAATTTGAACTAAATCAGAGGACCGCCCCTGAGCCCAGTTAGGGTCAGACATCCTAGGACAGCCCTTTTTCGGCCCTTCCAAATAAAACCCCCACTCGGGTTTTCATTCAGCAGACCGAGCTTACCTCAATTATGAGATGGCAGACCATGTTTTCTCCATTAGGAGGGGGACAAAGGTTGTAGACCATTGCTGAATCTTTTAACCATACCACGTGGTTAAACTCTTAGACTATCGATACCGACAAAATAAGAACAAGTCTTTGATATTAATTACTTTTCTGCAGCCAGGAATTCGGTATCATTGAACGTGAAGATCGACAACTGCCGAAACATCCATTCTATTACGAAACTAATTTATGTCACTCTGAACTATCCATATTAACCACGACAGAGGGAGAGAGACGGACAATTCTACAAAAGAAATTAACTTTTCACCAGCGATCGAGACGACACACTGAGCATAAATATATGTATTGATTGCAATTGTTCCCGAATGAGTGAGCGTTCAATGTGCAAAGGATTAGCATTGCTATTGTTATAATTATCACTCTTTAGTGACTTCTTAGTCGACCCCCACCTCCCCTTTTGTCTAACAAGCCGCCATGCCAGTTTAGCCCACTAGAGCATATTCTCCTATCATTTCATGTAACCACATTTACCATGTTGTTTGTTTGTTTGTTTATGCATTTCTGTGAATTACTTAGTTAGTAATAAATAAATGATTTAAGACAATTGATGTATGGATGACTCATAGTGAAGACTGTGTTCGTGCAGATAACCAACAATTTACGACGTTTGGAATGAGACTAACGTGAGGTAAAGCAAATAATTCATTAATCAGAAGACTATGGATCAGATATGAAAATATCTGAAAGGTTATATCAGGAAATTATAACCTTTGTAATCTGTATATTTTTCCTTGGTGTCCCTACTTCCTAGTTAATTAGTTACGTGATTAATCAGTTGATCGCGTAATACTAATTACAGAGAATCTTAGATAAAAACTATGTCTTCAGTTAATGATAGTAAAGACACGACAATACTGTAGGAGGGGAAACTTCCGAGTTTAGGCTACATACTGTAGGAGGGGAAACTGACAAGTTTAGGCTACGTACTGTAGGAGGGGAAACTACCGAGTTTAGGTTACATACTGTAGGACTGGAAATGGTTTAGTTTAGGTTACATACTATAAGAGGGGAAACTGTTTAGTTTAGGCTGCATACTGTAGGAAGAATCTACCGAGTTTAGACTGCATACTATACTGTAGGAGGGGAAAACTTACAATAAGAGGTAAGGAAGCCAAGGCCTGGTTCTCCACCCCCTAAACCCAGTATAGACAATACATTCACAACACTCATTGCAATCAAAGTCGATCAACCCAAAGGCCTTGTTGGGGTTCGTTCCAACATTTAGGTGAACCCCGGACAGCCAACAGAATATGGACTTTTTTTACTATGCTTAATTTGGCACATTACACTTTTAGAAGTCCGTTAGTAAGAGCCTTTTTAAAGATACTTACAAATCTGGTGTATTGAGGAAATGTTTGAGGAAATGTCATGATGAGAAGCAGAAATGATATGCAGCATCAGCCACTCTGCGGTGAAGTGACTTTGGCCTTATGATCTGATTTAAAAGCTACTCCTCTAACTGATGACACTGAAACCACAGCACAGCCAACATGTGCACAACATGTGCCAACATGTGGAAACCAGACTAGATAGACACAGGGCCTTGGGGAGCTAGAAGCCGGAGGGAGTCCTTCTGCCTCACGTTAATGATGCAGCTACTGACAGGATCTAGAATGTAGAGCACCATCAACGAGCCTAATAAAAATAAGATGGCGTCGACGGAGATGGTCGACATCTTATGTGTTCCAACCCAACTTTTGTGACTGTGTCGTGTTTATTCATACAGTCTTTTGTACAGAAAGCTCACACCATTATCACCTTTTGACTGCCAAGTACTTTTGAACTATGAATTGGCGACTACTAACCTTGACTTTGATTTTGGCTCTTACTTCAACTGACTCGGCTGTTCCCTTTGTCTAAACCGGATCCTACTTTATTGTTCGGGCTACGCAAGCGCCCCCAAACGAGGACGCGGGATGATGTTGGATAGACACAGAGAAAATCGTACGACGCTCCCCTCGGTTTTATCAGAAAATGTCCAGTCACTTGAGAACAAGATGGATGAGCGCTGTTTGAGAGTTTCCAATGGGACGTGAAAGGCTGTAATATTCTATGCTTTTCAGAAACTTGTCTGACGGGTGATTATGGACATAAAATTCTAGGGTTTCTCAGCGGACTCGGGCAAAACCAAACGAGGAGGGGATGGTCCTCTTCGTGAACAACAACCGGTGCGCTGCATCAAGTGTGAAGGATGTCTCAAGCTTTTGCTTCAACTGAAATAGAATAATCTGTAATCATCACTGCTGTCTACATTCCACCACAAAACAAGAAATGGCACTAAGTCGGGAGTCGACGAGTTGTACATAAACAAACACCCCGAGGCAGGGTTTCTAGTGGGAGACTTTTAACGCAAGGAGACTGAAATGCGTTTTACCAACACGTCTTCTGCACCACTTCAGACCACTTTTATTCTACCCCTTAAATTTCACTGACATTGTCAACATCTCCTGGTCCCAGTCTGTTATCCCAACGTGCTTAAAGCACAAGACTGTCGTGTCCGTGACGTGTTTTAAAGCACAAGACTGTCGTGTCCGTGACGTGTTTTAAAGCACAAGACTGTCGTGTCCGTGACGTGTTTTAAAGCACAAGACTGTCGTGTCCGTGACGTGTTTTAAAGCACAAGACTGTCGTGTCCGTGACGTGTTTTAAAGCACACGACTGTCGTGTCCGTGACGTGTTTTAAAGCACAAGACTGTCGTGTCCGTGACGTGTTTTAAAGCACAAGACTGTCGTGTCCGTGACGTGTTTTAAAGCACAAGACTGTCGTGTCCGTGACGTGTTTTAAAGCACAAGACTGTCGTGTCCGTGACGTGTTTTAAAGCACAAGACTGTCGTGTCCGTGACGTGTTTTAAAGCACAAGACTGTCGTGTCCGTGACGTGTTTTAAAGCACACGACTGTCGTGTCCGTGACGTGTTTTAAAGCACACGACTGTCGTGTCCGTGACGTGTTTTAAAGCACAAGACTGTCGTGTCCGTGACGTGTTTTAAAGCACAAGACTGTCGTGTCCGTGACGTGTTTTAAAGCACAAGACTGTCGTGTCCGTGACGTGTTTTAAAGCACAAGACTGTCGTGTCCGTGACGTGTTTTAAAGCACAAGACTGTCGTGTCCGTGACGTGTTTTAAAGCACAAGACTGTCGTGTCCGTGACGTGTTTTACAGCACAAGACGTCGGATGTATGTGGCGTGTTTAAAACACAAGACTGTCGTGTCCGTGACGTGCTTAAAGCACAAGATTTCGGATGTATGTGGCGTGTTTAAAACACAAGACTGTCGTGTCCGTGACGTGTTTTAAAGCACAAGACGTTGGATGTCTGTGGCGTGTTTAAAGCACAAGACGTTGGATGTCTGTGGCGTGTTTAAAACACAAGACGTTGGATGTCCGTGACGTGGCGTAATTGCACTTTGGATGTTGTATCAATAAAGCCAGTCACTACAAAGATATAGGCGTCCTTCCTAACTCAGTTGTCGGAGAGGAAGGAAACCACTCAGGGATTTCACCATGAGGCCAATAGAGACTTTAAAACAGTTACAGAGTTTAAAACTTTGGATGGATCAGCAACATTGTATTTACTCCACAATACTAATCTAAATGACAGCGTGAAAAGAAGGAAGCATGTTCAGAATACAAATATTCCAAAACATGCATCCTGTTTGAAACAAGGCACTAAAGTAATATTGCAAAAAATGTGGCAAAGCAATTCACTTGTTGTCCTCAAAACAGTGCTATGTTTGGGGCAAATCCAGTACAACACATTACTGAGTAACACTCTCCATATTTTAAATCATAGTGGTGGCTGCATCATGTTATGGGTATGCTCGTAATCGTTAAGGACTGGGGAGTTTTTCAGGATAAACAAGAAATGTAATGGAGTTAAGCACAGGCAATAACCTGAAACACAAGGCCAAATCTATGGTGGGGTTGCTTATCAAGAAAACAGTCAATGTTCCTGAGTGGACTAGTTACAGTTTTGACTTAAATCTGCTTGAAAATCTATGACAAGACCTGAAAATGGTTGTCTAGTAATGATCAGCAACCAATCTGACAGAGCTTGAAGGATTTGGAAAATAATAATGGGCCAATATTGTACAATCCAGGTGTGCAAAGCTACTTAGATACTTACCCAGAAAGACTCGCAGCTGTAATCGCTGCCAAAGGGGAGTCTAACATGTATTGACTCAGGGGTCTCTGGAATGTATTGACTCATGGGTCTGACATGAATTGACTCAGGGGTCTCTGACATGTATTGACTCAGGGGTCTCTGACATGTATTGACTCAGGGGTCTCTGACATGTATTGACTCAGGGGTCTCTGACATGTATTGACTCAGGGGTCTCTGACATGTATTGACTCAGGGGTCTCTGACATGTATTGACTCAGGGGTCTCTGACATGTTTTGACTCAGGGGTTTAACATGTATTAACTCAGTGGTCTAACATGTATTGACACAGGGGTCTCTGGAATGTATTGACTCAGGGGTCTCTGACATGTATTGACTCAGGTGTCTCTGACATGTATTGACTCAGGTGTCTCTGACATGTATTGACTCAGGGGTCTCTGACATGTATTGACTCAGGGGTCTCTGACATGTATTGACTCAGGGGTCTCTGACATGTATTGACTCAGGGGTCTCTGACATGTATTGACTCAGGGGTCTCTGACATGTATTGACTCAGGGGTCTCTGACATGTATTGACTCAGGGGTGTGAATACTTATGTAAATTGAATATATTTTTGTATTTCATTTCCAATAGATTTTCACAAATTTCTAGTGACATGTTTTCACTTTCTCATTATGGGGTATTTTGTGTAGATGGGTGAGAAAAACGATCTATTTAATCCATGTTGAATTCAGGCAGTAATATAACAAATTGGTGAGAAAGTTCAGGGCTATGAATACTTTCTGAAGGCACTGTATCCTGATTGCCTTGTCACTGTTACCCCTACCTACATGTACATATTACCTCAAGTTCCTCATACCCCTTCACATTGACTTGGTACAATCTCGTTATTGCGTTACTATTTTATATTTTTATTTCCAAATGTTCTTTCTTTTTTACTCTGCGTTGTTGGTTAAGGGTTTGTAAGTATGACTTTCACTCTAAGGTCTACACCTGTATGACTCGTCTGTTTTCATCCCGATCACAACCCTCAATATGTTTTTATAGTGGGCCTATGGTGGCTGTTGTGACTGGTCATCAGGTTTTAAAGAACTAGCTTCAATATATGCCTAGCTGATATACTCAGTACTTCCCCAACCTTTTACTTTCCAGTTTTGATAGCGTTTAGGCTAGCCTGTGTTCATTCAGTCACACCGACAGTTAGCCTACTCTATGTCTACAAGTAATGAGGAACTCCAATCTCTTCCTCAACTGGGCTAATCTACAGGAAGTTTCCTTGTTCTTCTGTGGTGTTTTTCAGTGACCCGAGCGTCCTCTCCTGCTGTTCTTGCACAGGAACACGTACAATGTCAGCTTTTGTGTTTCATCTTGTCGCCCCAGAATAATGTAATGTTTATTCATATCACTGGGAATGTATCCAGTATTTCATTCTGTTGATCCAAAAACATGAACATGGGTTTGTTCTCTTTTTATCCCTGACACGTTCATGTTGGAATGTACATTTATAACCCCCCCCCCTCTCTCTATTCGCGGAAGGCAGACCACAATGAGGATCTGGGGTAGAGTTGAGTATGTGGTGGGGTTATGGTGTGAGAGGCAGCACATGTGTAGAGTGTGGTGGGGTTATGGCGTGGTGGGGTTGTGGCGTGGTGGGGTTGTGGCGTGGTTATGGCGTGGTGGGGTTGTGGCGTGGTGGGGTTGTGGTGGGGTTATGGCGTGGTGGGGTTATGGCGTGGTGGGGTTATGGCATGGCGTGGTGGGGTTGTGGTGGGGGTGTGGCGGGCTTATGGTGTGGTGGTGGTGTGGTGGGGTTATGGTGTGGTGGGGTTATGGTGTGGTGGGGTTATGGTGTGGTGGGGTTGTCGTGGGGTTGTGGTGTGGTGGGGTTATGGTGTGGTGGGGGTGTGGTGGGGTTGTGGCGTGGTGGGGTTGTGGCGTGAGAGGCAGCACGTGTAGAATCGTGGGGTTATGGTGTGGTGGGGTTATGGTGTGAGAGGCAGCACATGTAGAATCGTGGGGTTATGGTGTGGTGGGGTTGTGGTAGGGTTATGGTGTGGTAGGGTTATGGTGTGAGAGGCAGCACGTGTAGAATCGTGGGGTTATGGTGTGGTGGGGTTGTGGTAGGGTTATGGTGTGGTGGGGTTATGGTGTGAGAGGCAGCACGTGTAGAATCGTGGGGTTATGGTGTGGTGGGGTTGTGGTAGGGTTATGGTGTGGTGGGGTTGTGGTAGGGTTATGGTGTGGTAGGGTTATGGTGTGGTAGGGTTATGGTGTGAGAGGCAGCACATGTGTTGCTGATACATTCAGCTCATTGTAATCAGACGTGACAGAGGATTTAGTTTTCTACTCCAGAATAAAGTAAATTGTCATGCTGGGGAGAATTTCCCCTGATATCCAACGGCCCAAAATAATATTTTCCTTAAGATTATTTTCCCCCAAGTAACTCTCACAGAAATATGCCAAGCACAGTGCTAACCAACGTGTTGATTTTCAAGAAATCACTGGTATTATTGAAAGGTATTATCTGCCAGGATATATTGGAGCTGCTTTAAGCTTGTTTAAATTCTATTGTTTTCCAGAGTAAAAGAAATAGGAAGTAATACGTCTATCTTAGTTAGCAGTTTGCTCTTAGTTAGCAGTTTGCTCTTAGTTCGCAGTTTGCTCTTAGTTCGCAGTTTGCTCTTAGTTAGCAGTTTGCTCTTAGTTAGCAGTTTGCTCTTAGTTAGCAGTTTGCTCTTAGTTAGCAGTTTGCTCTTAGTTAGCAGTTTGCTCTTAGTTAGCAGTTTGCTCTTAGTTCGCAGTTTGCTCTTAGTTCGCAGTTTGCTCTTAGTTCGCAGTTTGCTCTTAGTTCGCAGTTTGCTCTTAGTTAGCAGTTTGCTCTTAGTTCGCAGTTTGCTCTTAGTTCGCAGTTTGCTCTTAGTTAGCAGTTTGCTCTTAGTTAGCAGTTTGCTCTTAGTTAGCAGTTTGCTCTTAGTTAGCAGTTTGCTCTTAGTTAGCAGTTTGCTCTTAGTTAGCAGTTTGCTCTTAGTTCGCAGTTTGCTCTTAGTTCGCAGTTTGCTCTTAGTTCGCAGTTTGCTCTTAGTTAGCAGTTTGCTCTTAGTTAGCAGTTTGCTCTTAGTTAGCAGTTTGCTCTTAGTTAGCAGTTTGCTCTTAGTTAGCAGTTTGCTCTTAGTTAGCAGTTTGCTCTTAGTTAGCAGTTTGCTCTTAGTTAGCAGTTTGCTCTTAGTTCGCAGTTTGCTCTTAGTTCGCAGTTTGCTCTTAGTTAGCAGTTTGCTCTTAGTTAGCAGTTTGCTCTTAGTTAGCAGTTAGCTTAGTTTGTAGAGTAATGCGATTGCAACACCAGGATAGTTGATTCTCTTCCTGGGACCGCAAGCATGCATGACTGTAAGTCGCTTTGGTTAAAAGAAAATTCTGATAAAGCCTCTGTTTGAAGGCCACATCTTCTTCTACGTTTTCCTCGAAAGTCTCTTAGCAAACCCGTTAATTTAGCCAATTTGCAGAGTATTTATTTGAAAAATGTAGTTAAAAGCCTAGAATTAGGCTGGAATGTTGAGCTCCCGCCTGAAAATAACATGTTTTAAGTCATTCCATTTATTATGGACTGAAATGAAATCATCAAAATGATTTACGGTGAAATATTCAGTCTTTATCTGTTGGTAGATGCTGTTGGTACGCATTACATTTGTTTGGCAAACATGATAAGATAGCAGCTCAGTTTGAGCTTAGGGCAAAGCCTCTGTAATTTGGTGGTTAAGATCAGACGCTTCTGTTGTTCTCTCTCTGTGTGTGTGTGTGTGTGTGTGTGTGTGTGTGTGTGTGTGTGTGCACGCACGTTATGGTTGTGACAAATGTAAATGATGTCTTAATGTTTAAACTGACATTTTTAGAATCGTTTAAACAATAAGAAAAAAGTAGAACTTACATGTGAATTCACAATGCAGATATGGTCCAGTGTATGACAGGTAGGAGACAATGCAGATATGGTCCAGTGTAATGTAGGTAGGAGACAATGCAGATATGGTCCTGTGTAATGCAGGTAGGAGACAATGCAGATATGGTCCTGTGTAATGCAGGTAGGAGACAATGCAGATATGGTCCAGTGTAATGCAGGTAGGAGACAATGCAGATATGGTCCTGTGTAATGTAGGTAGGAGACAATGCAGATATGGTCCTGTGTAATGTAGGTAGGAGACAATGCAGATATGGTCCTGTGTAATGTAGGTAGGAGACAATGCATATATGGTCCTGTGTATGACAGGTAGGAGACAATGTAGATATGGTCCTGTGTAATGTAGGTAGGAGACAATGCAGATATGGTCCTGTGTAATGTAGGTAGGAGACAATGCAGATATGGTCCTGTGTAATGTAGGTAGGAGACAATGCAGATATGGTCCAGTGTATGACAGGTAGGGGACAATGCAGATATGGTCCAGTGTATGACAGGTAGGAGACAATGCAGATATGGTCCTGTGTAATGCAGGTAGGAGACAATGCAGATATGGTCCTGTGTAATGTAGGTAGGAGACAATGCAGATATGGTCCTGTGTATGACAGGTAGTAGACAATGCAGATATGGTCCTTTGTATGACAGGTAGGAGACAATGCAGATATTGGTCCAGTGTAATGTAGGTAGGAGACAATGCAGATATGGTCCTGTGTAATGCAGGTAGGAGACAATGTAGATATGGTCATGTGTAATGTAGGTAGGAGACAATGCAGATATGGTCCTGTGTATGACAGGTAGGAGACAATGCAGATCAACCTACTGCAGTCATGGCTACCATACATTTACATTTACATTTAAGTCATTTAGCAGACGCTCTTATCCAGAGCGACTTACAAATTGGTGAATTCACCTTCTGACATCCAGTGGAACAGCCACTTTACAATAGTGCATCTAAGTCATTAAGGGGGGGTGAGAAGGATTACTTATCCTATCCTAGGTATTCCTTGAAGAGGTGGGGTTTCAGGTGTCTCCGGAAGGTGGTGATTGACTCCGCTGTCCTGGCGTCGTGAGGGAGTTTGTTCCACCATTGGGGGGCCAGAGCAGCGAACAGTTTTGACTGGGCTGAGCGGGAACTGTACTTCCTCAATGGTAGGGAGGCGAGCAGGCCAGAGGTGGATGAACGCAGTGCCCTTGCTTGGGTGTAGGGCCTGATCAGAGCCTGGAGGTACTGCGGTGCCGTTCCCCTCATACGGCTCTCAACTTACTGCTGTCCTCCACCCACTCAGCAACAATGGTAATTAATGCCACTTTTAGTAGGGCCGGTACTTGTTAGTATCGTGGCAAGGAAACAAAACAAGTAATCGGTAATCCAACCAGTTGAAAATATGTGTTGGTACTTAATGAATATGATGCCAGATCAGTTGGCGTCTGAGATATGATTACTGATGATAGGATGACATAAACTGTATCTTGGAAAGTCTACACATTCTAGTTATCGGATTCACATGGAATTGTTGTGCAATTTAAATGTTTAAATATGAAACTATTTGTGAAAAGATTAAATGTAATTTTAGCTTCCAAATGAGATAATTGGGTTTTCATAAGGTTAAAGCTCTGCTCACTCAGTGGCCCCGCCGATGTGAAGAGACATTGGCTGTAAACTATGAAACATGCCCTCTCTCCTACCACTATATAAGCCCTTTTACGAAAATATAACTTTAGGTTCCGAGGACGTTAGGGTGACAGTCCTACGTTAAAAGGGCTCAGATAATAAGCTGTTCCAAGGATGTGTGGACTTGAGGTCCCCACGTTGAAAGGACAAAGACCACCTACAGAACTAAGCCAACCTTAGAAAACCTAACGAAATAGCATTGAATTTCAATGTGAAGGTGACGACCTACACCCCGGAAGGATGAATTTCAACTATACCAGCCAGAATATAGCATGAGCTTAAAGTATGGCAACTTGGTATGAACTTTGAACTCTTATTCACTAAATAAGTGATACCTCCTAGCCGTCGCATTAGCGAAGCAACTGTAGACGTGGGCTAGGAAAGAACGAACAGGTGTTGATCTGGTGGTCCTCCATCCACACTTTGATTGACCTGGCTGTGTGGCATGGCGCATTGTCCTGCTGGAAAATCCAATCCTCAGAGTTGGGGAACATTGTCAGAGCAGAAGGAAGTAAGTTTTCTTCCAGGACAACCTTGTACGTGGCTTGATTCATGTGTCCTTCACAAGACAAATCTGCCCGATTCCAGCCTTACTGAAGAACCCCCAGATCATCACCGACCCTCCACCAAATTTCACAGTGGGTGCGAGACATTGTGGCTTGTTGGCCTCTCCAGGTCTCGCACCCACTGTGAAATTTGGTGGAGGATCGGTTTTCAGTTTGAGCAAAAGAACATAGCATTAGCCATGTCAAAGTGCATAGAAGTGAAACTAGCTTTAAAACTGCAACATTTTCTCTCAGCTGCATGGCAAAATGTGTAGATTGAAATTTGCTTTGTAAAACTGCAAAAAAAAAATCAGCTCCATGGAGACATTTATAGAATTGCAGCAAATGTAGGGGGTGGAACAGACAGAGAATGAATGGGGTGGAACAGACAGAGAATGAATGGGGTGGAACAGACAGAGAATGATTGGCAGGCATAAGCTATGGACAATAAGCACAATTTCATTTTATTGATGGAAATTTGAATGCACAGGGTTACCGCAAGGAGATCCTTAGTCCCTAATCCATAGATTGGGACCTGTAAATTGGCGCCGGCGAAGAAGGCAGCTCTCCCTCGCCCTCCATTTTGCAAATCTGACCATAATTTTATCCTCCTGATTCCTGCTTACAAGCAAACATTTAATCAGGTAGCACCAATGACTAGATCAATAAAAAAGTGGTCAGACTAAGCAGATCCTACGATACAGGACTGATAGCAGAGACTGGAATATGTTCTGGGATTCCTCCAATGGCATTGAGGAGTACACCAAATAAGTAATTGGCTTCATAAATAAGTGCATCAATGACGTCAACCCCAGGCAACATCCACACTGAGCTAAATACTAGAGCTGCCGCCTTCAAGGAGTGGGACTCTAACCCGGAAGCTTATAAGAAATCCCGCTATGCCCTCCGACGAACCATCAAACAGGCAAAGCATCAATACAGGACTAAGATAAAATCCTACTACACTGGCTCTGACGCTCGTCGGATGTGACAGGGCTTGCAAACCATTACAGAGTACAAAGGGAAGCACAGCCGAGAGCTGCCCAGTGACACGAGCAGATGAGTTAAACTACTTCTATGCTCGCTTCGAGGCAAATAACACTGAAACATGCATGAGAGCACCAGCTGTTCCGGAAGACTGTGTGATCACGCTCTCCGCAGCCGATGTGAGTAAGACCTTTAAACAGGTCAACATTCACAAGGCTGCAGGGCCAGACGGATTACCAGGACTTCTACTGCGAGCATGCGCTGACCAACTGACTAGTGTCTTCACTGACATTTTCAACCTCTCACTGTCTGAGTCTGTGATGCCAACATGTTTTAAGCAGACCACCATAGTCCCTGTGCCCAAGAACACTAAGGTAACCTGCCTAAATGACTACCGACCCATAGCACTCACGTCTGTAGCCATGAAGTGCTTTGAAAGGTTGGTCATGGCTCACATGAACACCATAGTGCCCTCAAAGCTCATTAATAAGCTAAGGACCCTGGGACTAAACAGGGGTGTGTGCTCAGTCCCGTCCTGTACTCCTTGTGCACGCCAACATCATCAAGTTTGCCGATGACACAACAGTGGCCTGATCACCAACAATGACGAGACAGCCTATAGGGATGATGTCAGAGACCTTCACGTGTGGTGCCAGCACAACAACCTTTCCCTCAATGTGATCAAGGAGATTATTGTGGACTACAGGAAAAAGAGGACAAAGCACGCCCCCATTCTCGTTGACGGAGCTGCAATAGAGGAGGTTGAGGGCTTCAAGTTCCTTGGTGTCCACATCACCAACAAACTAACATGGTCCAAACACACTAAGACAGTCGTGACGAGGGCACGACAACGCCTATTCACCCTCAGGAGACTGAAAATATTTGGCATGGGTCCTCAGATCCTCAAAAGGTTCTACAGCTGCACCATCGAGACCATCCTGACTGGTTGCCTCACTGCCTGGTATGGCAACTGCTCTGCCTCTGACCGCAAGGCACTACAGAGGGTAGTGCAAACGGCCCAGTACATCACAGGGGCCAAGCTTCCTGCCATCTTGGACCTCTATACTAGGCGGTGTCAGAGTAAGTCCCTAAAAATGGTCAAGTACTCCAACCTAGTCATAGACTGTTCTCTCTGCTACTTCACTGCAAGCGGTACCGGAGCGCCAAGTGTAGGTCCAAGATGCTTCTAAACAGCTTCTTCCCCCAAGCCATAAGACTCCTGAACACCTCATCTAATGGCCACCCAGACTATTTGCATTGCCCCCCCCCTTTACACCGCTGCTATTCTCTGTTGTTATCATCTATACATAGTCACTTTAATAACTCTACCTACATGTGCATTTTATCTCAACTAACAAGTGCCCCCACACATTGACTCTGTATTGGTACCTCCCTGTACATAGTCTTGCTATTGTTATTTTACGGCTGCTCTTTAATTACTTGTTACTTTTATTTCTTATTGTTATCCGTATTTTTTTTCAACTGCATTTTTGGTTAGGGACTCGTAAGTAAGTGTTTCACAATAAAGTCTACACCTGTTGTATTTGGCGCATGTGACTAGTAACATTTGATTTGATTTAAAGTATTTATTTAAATTGACTGATTTCCTTTTCTGAACTGTAACTCAGTAAAATCTTATTTGTAACATACCAGGTTGTTTATTTTTGATTTTAGAAGTATCAAGATATTCACATCAGAAGCTGATTTATTTATCATCCAACATAATTAAATAAACTAAGGAAGTCCAAAGCTTGTTTTAGCTAGAGAGCCCAGCTCTCACAACAGAGGGGACCAGCCTCAGGAGATTCTTCCTACTGCTCTTTTGAGACTCAGAACCCACAACAGAGAGGGGACCAGCCTCAGGAGATTCTTCCTACTGCTCTTTTGAGACTCAGAACCCACAACAGAGAGGGGACCAGCCTCAGGAGATTCTTCCTACTGCTCTTTAGAGACCCAGAACCCACAACAGAGAGGACCAGCCTCAGGAGATTCTTCCTACTGCTCTTTAGAGACCCAGAACCCACAACAGAGAGGGGACCAGCCTCAGGAGATTCTTCCTACTGCTCTTTAGAGACCCAGAACCCACAACAGAGAGGACCAGCCTCAGGAGATTCTTCCTACTGCTCTTTGAGACCCAGAACCCACAACAGAGAGGACCAGCCTCAGGAGATTCTTCCTACTGCTCTTTTGAGACCCAGAACCCACAACAGAGAGGGCACCAGCCTCAGGAGATTCTCCCTACTGCTCTTTAGAGTCCCAGCTCTCACAACAGAGAGGGCACCAGCCTCAGGAGATTCTTCCTACTGCTCTTTAGAGTCCCAGCACCCACAACTGCTCTTTATGTAGGCCTGCCGACCCTTATTTATTTAGTTCATTGCACATACAGTGCCTTGCGAAAGTATTCGGCCCCCTTGAACTTTGCGACCTTTTGCCACATTTCAGGCTTCAAACATAAAGATATAAAACTGTATTTTTTTGTGAAGAATCAACAACAAGTGGGACACAATCATGAAGTGGAACGACATTTATTGGATATTTCAAACTTTTTTAACAAATCAAAAACTGAAAAATTGGACGTGCAAAATTATTCAGCCCCTTTACTTTCAGTGCAGCAAACTCTCTCCAGAAGTTCAGTGAGGATCTCTGAATGATCCAATGTTGACCTAAATGACTAATGATGATAAATACAATCCACCTGTGTGTAATCAAGTCTCCGTATAAATGCACCTGCACTGTGATAGTCTCAGAGGTCCGTTAAAAGCGTAGAGAGCATCATGAAGAACAAGGAACACACCAGACAGGTCCGAGATACTGTTGTGAAGAAGTTTAAAGCCGGATTTGGATACAAAAAGATTTCCCAAGCTTTAAACATCCCAAGGAGCACTGTGCAAGCGATAATATTGAAATGGAAGGAGTATCAGACCACTGCAAATCTACCAAGATCTGGCCGTCCCTCTAAACTTTCAGCTCATACAAGGAGAAGACTGATCAGAGATGCAGCCAAGAGGCCCATGATCACTCTGGATGAACTGCAGAGATCTACAGCTGAGGTGGGAGACTCTGTCCATAGGACAACAATCAGTCCTTGTGTTGTGTATATTGCACAAATCTGGCCTTTATGGAAGAGTGGCAAGAAGAAAGCCATTTCTTAAAGATATCCATAAAAAGTGTCGTTTAAAGTTTGCCACAAGCCACCTGGGAGACACACCAAACATGTGGAAGAAGGTGCTCTGGTCAGATGAAACCAAAATTGAACTTTTTGGCAACAATGCAAAACGTTATGTTTGGCGTAAAAGCAACACAGCTCATCACCCTGAACACACCATCCCCACTGTCAAACATGGTGGTGGCAGCATCATGGTTTGGGCCTGCTTTTCTTCAGCAGGGACAGGGAAGATGGTTAAAATTGATGGGAAGATGGATGGAGCCAAATACAGGACCATTCTGGATAAAACCTGATGGAGTCTGCAGAAGACCTGAGACTGGGACGGAGATTTGTCTTCCAACAATACAATGATTCAAAACATAAAGCAAAATCTACAATGGAATGGTTCAAAAATAAACATATCCAGGTGTTAGAATGGCCAAGTCAAAGTCCAGACCTGAATCCAATCGAGAATCTGTGGAAAGAACTGAAAACTGCTGTTCACAAATGCTCTCCATCCAATCTCACTGAGCTCGAGCTGTTTTTCAAGGGGGAATGGGAAAAAATTTCAGTCTCTCGATGTGCAAAACTGATAGAGACACCCCAAGCGACTTACAGCTGTAATCGCAGCAAAAGGTGGCGCTACAAAGTATTAACTTAAGGGGGCTGAATAATTTTGCACGCCCAATTTTTCAGTTCTTGATTTGTTAAAAAAGTTTGAAATATCCAATAAATGTCGTTCCACTTTATGATTGTGTCCCACTTGTTGTTGATTCTTCACAAAAAAATACAGTTTTATATCTTTATGATTGAAGCCTGAAATGTGGCAAAAGGTCGCAAAGTTCAAGGGGGCCGAATACTTTCGCAAGGCACTGTATTTGCTTTCTTACTGTATTTGACTTTTACTACGATAGCATGTACTGTTTTTGGCTGCATAAACATCTGTTTTAATCTTCAGTCTAACCTAGTTTCATAGCAACAGCGAGGGTTTGATAGCAAGTATAGAATAGGACAGGATAGGCCTGATACAGTCAGATGAGGTGATGACTGACCAGGCTAGTTGCCACCTGGCCATCTCCCTTTCTACCTCGTCCCATCGCACGTTTTAGGTGACTGAACTGTTTAGAGTGAAACTTCATCTTTCTTTTGAACATCTACAGTGGGAACTCACTGAGGCCTGAGGTACCAGTTTACATCTCATCAGTGGGAACTCACTGAGGCCTGAGGTACCCGTTTACATCTTATCAGTGGTCATCAGTGGGAACTCACTGAGGCCTGAGGTACCAGTTTACATCTTATCAGTGGTCATCAGTGGGAACTCACTGAGGCCTGAGGTACCAGTTTACATCTCATCAGTGGTCATCAGTGGGAACTCACTGAGGCCTGAGGTACCAGTTTACATCTTATCAGTGGTCATCAGTGGGAACTCACTGAGGCCTGAGGTACCAGTTTACATCTCATCAGTGGTCATCAGTGGGAACTCACTGAGGCCTGAGGTACCAGTTTACATCTCATCAGTGGTCATCAGTGGGAACTCACTGAGGCCTGAGGTACCAGTTTACATCTTATCAGTGGTCATCAGTCCAGAGTAACCATGTATTTCTTCTTCTACTTTTAAAGAAACGAAGAGGGGCTGAGAAGAAAATCGGACTGTGAATACTCTGACTACTGGTTTTACGCTGACTACCGGTTTTAGTAGCCCTGTAAATGACCAAGTTCCTCTAAAAGAGACAAACATGTATACACCTTGACCCAACTGTTTATTACTCGCTAACCTCTATATTAACATAGAGTTTCCCATCTTTTGTCTCCGCAGTTTTAGCGTTGCTGACTTGACCCTGTTGTATTACTGTGGTGGACCCCATGGTGAGGGAGCTGGGACTTGGCAGTGTTGTATTACTGTGGTGGACCCCATGGTGAGGGAGCTGGGACTTGACAGTGTTGTATTACTGTGGTGGACCCCATGGTGAGGGAGCTGGGACTTGACAGTGTTGTATTACTGTGGTGGATCCCATGGTGAGGGAGCTGGGACTTGACAGTGTTGTATTACTGTGGTGGATCCCATGGTGAGGGAGCTGGGACTTGACAGTGTTGTATTACTGTGGTGGATCCCATGGTGAGGGAGCTGGGACTTGACAGTGTTGTATTACTGTGGTGGACCCCATGGTGAGGGAGCTGGGACTTGACAGTGTTGTATTACTGTGGTGGATCCCATGGTGAGGGAGCTGGGACTTGACAGTGTTGTATTACTGTGGTGGACCCCATGGTGAGGGAGCTGGGACTTGACAGTGTTGTATTACTGTGGTGGACCCCATGGTGAGTGAGCTGGGACTTGACAGTGTTGTATTACTGTGGTGGACCCCATGGTGAGGGAGCTGGGACTTGACAGTGTTGTATTACTGTGGTGGATCCCATGGTGAGGGAGCTGGGACTTGACAGTGTTGTATTACTGTGGTGGACCCCATGGTGAGGGAGCTGGGACTTGACAGTGTTGTATTACTGTGGTGGACCCCATGGTGAGTGAGCTGGGACTTGACAGTGTTGTATTACTGTGGTGGATCCCATGGTGAGGGAGCTGGGACTTGACAGTGTTGTATTACTGTGGTGGACCCCATGGTGAGGGAGCTGGGACTTGACACTGTTGTATTACTGTGGTGGACCCCATGGTGAGGGAGCTGGGACTTGACAGTGTTGTATTACTGTGGTGGATCCCATGGTGAGGGAGCTGGGACTTGACAGTGTTGTATTACTGTGGTGGACCCCATGGTGAGGGAGCTGGGACTTGACAGTGTTGTATTATTGTGGTGGATCCCATGGTGAGGGAGCTGGGACTTGACAGTGTTGTATTACTGTGGTGGACCCCATGGTGAGGGAGCTGGGACTTGACAGTGTTGTATTACTGTGGTGGACCCCATGGCGAGGGAGCTGGGACTTGACACTGTTGTATTACTGTGGTGGACCCCATGGTGAGGGAGCTGGGACTTGACACTGTTGTATTACTGTGGTGGACCCCATGGTGAGGGAGCTGGGACTTGACACTGTTGTATTACTGTGGTGGACCCCATGGTGAGGGAGCTGGGACTTGACACTGTTGTATTACTGTGGTGGATCCCATGGTGAGGGAGCTGGGACTTGACAGTGTTGTATTACTGTGGTGGACCCCATGGTGAGGGAGCTGGGACTTGACAGTGTTGTATTACTGTGGTGGACCCCATGGTGAGGGAGCTGGGACTTGACACTGTTGTATTACTGTGGTGGACCCCATGGTGAGGGAGCTGGGACTTGACAGTGTTGTATTACTGTGGTGGACCCCATGGTGAGGGAGCTGGGACTTGACACTGTTGTATTACTGTGGTGGACCCCATGGTGAGGGAGCTGGGACTTGACAGTGTTGTATTACTGTGGTGGACCCCATGGTGAGGGAGCTGGGACTTGACAGTGTTGTATTACTGTGGTGGACCCCATGGTGAGGGAGCTGGGACTTGACAGTGTTGTATTACTGTGGTGGACCCCATGGTGAGGGAGCTGGGACTTGACAGTGTTGTATTACTGTGGTGGACCCCATGGTGAGGGAGCTGGTAATAACATTCATTTTGTCACACATTCCCCCATTCTCTCCGCTTAACATTTCTCTATTCAAACTTCTCTGCTTATTTTCATGGACTTTGAACGAACTACGGTGGTGAAACAAATGTGTGCCCAGAATTAGAAGGGGTCGCCACGGGGTTGTCGAGTCGTAGTGGAGTGTAGGCTAGTTACCACCAGAGATGCTGATGCCATTTGCTAAATAAATAATTTGACAGAAGATCGTTCTGGGGAGTGAAAGAAGGTCCAACGACTGGGTCTTGGATCGGCTGGTGGTGAGCAAACAGCATCCTTCATGCTAATGCAGTGTTTATAATGGCTGTAAACAAACTGAAGGAGAGAGAGTGGAGAGAGACAGCTGTTTCACTCTGATTCCCACCCCAGCTCTGCTGTGAGCTCAGCTCAACAATCATTCCACTGTCTCCTGGTCATGAAAACAGACAGTTTTTCTCCTATTCCTGTCTGGCAGAGCTCAGATGTTTTACCTCTCTTATCTCTCCCAGTGTGACCTGGTAGTCCACTGCCTGTGAGTATGTGTGCATTTTGTTACCTTTAATAAAAAATGGTGATTCGTTGTTTCTTCTTCGAATTAAGCCAGACGAAAAGCATTAGTCTAACTATCCTTTTCTGATCGTTCTCTATCAGAAAGTTGGAGGCCTTAGGCAGCGGCACCAACCGCATCGGACAAGACGAACACAAGACACCCACAAGAAGGCAACGATTCCAGTTCGAATCCATCCAGATAGTTTTACATGGTTTTCCATTAGCGCTGGCTGTCGGCTAATCGCCCGGTTACAGTCTCCTTGTCAGCTGGCTACTTTTTCCACTTCATTATCTAGGCAACTTTTCATTTAAGTTTCAATTAGCTAGTCCGTCGAGCTGTCTCCTGCTACACTGAACAATATGCATCTTCTAGGAATCTACTGATAGGATAGGTGCATTTCAGTCACGAAGTGAGAGATGACAGGGAAATACATTTGTGTGGGCTGTGGTTGGTTGCAGTCTAATTTCTTTACACGGAGTAGGGAGAGAGCATGATGCTGGTGAATTTGCAGGTCCCATGGTCGAAATGGTAAGTTGTCGAAATCCACGACTTAGCCTAAATGATTGTTTTTTTGGCACATTTAATTTATTTTCTTTTGTGTGTTTTTTGTGTGTTTCACATAGCCAGCTATGCAGAATTGTGGCGCATAGTAGGCTATTTACTGTGCTGTGATTTATAACTGAACAGCAAGTGTTGAGTAGTTTATAAAAGGTGTTGAACTGACTGAATAAAGTCTCCTACATCTCTTTGCCGTGGATACATGTCCATGGTATTGATTCAGTAAACCAAAGGATTTCCTAGGTTTCTTTTCCTAGGATGTCGGGGCTTGCCAGACAGTGACGCTAAAGTGAGTGACTCTCGTCTCGTCAGTCATTGTAGCCTCCCGAATCGCATCGGTGAGAGAGACATTCATTTGTCTCCCAAATTCGCATCGGATACTATTAGCCTTTTCGCCATTATCTGCTAATAAATTATAAAAACAGAAGATGGCTAAAATGGCCCCGACAGAGGGTGCCTCGCCTCGAGCTCCGATTAAACATGGCAGGTTTCTACTTTCTTTGTTTGTTTTCTAGTGCTTTTCTCCCAAAATATTTATCAGTTTGTTTCGTGCATTACTACATACACCCGGGTAGGGCTGTTGGAATACAAATCTCTGGGTATCACCGTCCACCCGTCCTCCCCAAATTCCTTGAGACGGCAAAACAATGGACTAGCTTATTTGGCAAGGCGCCAAGCTGCTTGGGAGTCCTACCGGAGAGTTGGAAGCAAAGACGCCGACAGAGAGGCAGACGTGGCGTGGTCTCTGTGAGATTAAGATGCTGGGCGACCCGTCCTCCATTACCGAGCATACCATTCGCCAATGTTCAACGAGCATTGACGAACTCAAGAGTGAGGATCTCCTTCCAGAGGGACATCAGATCCAGCGACATGCTCTGTTTTTCTGAGACTTGGCTTTCCTCTGACATCCCAACGGATTAAATACAACCAGTGGGTTGTTTACAGATTTTTGATCGGATAGGAAGCAGGCTCTCTCTGGCAAAGGTGGGCTTTATGACTAACAAGACATGGTGCGACGGAGGAAACGTACAGGAACTTGCAAGCTTCTGCTCCCCAAACTTGGAAACTTGGTTATCAAACATCGCCCTTTTTCTCAGGGATTATCGCCATGGCTGTGTATATCCCGCCCCAAGCCGGTACCAAAGAGCCTCTCAGAGATCTTCATCGGACCCTGGTGACCGCATCACCGGAGGACACATTTTATTTGTTACATGCACCGAATACAACAGGTTTCCGTGACATGCTTACTTACAAGCCCTTAACCAACAATGCAGTTTTAAGAAAAATAATATTTATATAATATTAATATATAATAATAAATAAACTACTAAATAAACAAAATAAACAAGGAACACAATAAAATAACAATATCAAGGCTATATATATATATATATATATATATATACAGGGGGTACCGGTACAGAGTCAATGTGCGGGGGTACTGGTTAGTCAAGGTAATTGAGGTAATATGTACATGTAGTTAGAGATACAGTGACTATGCATAGATAATATACAGTGAGTAGCAGCAGGGCAAAAAAGGGGGGTTATGGTCCGGGTAGCTATTTGATGAGCTGTTCAGCAGTCTTATGGCTTGTAGATAGAAGCTGTTAAGGAGCCTTTTGGGCCTAGACTTGGCGCTCCAGTACCGCTTGCCATGCGGTAGCAGAGAGAACAGTCTGTGACTAGGGTGGCTAGAGTCTGGCAATTTTTAAAGCCTTCCTCTGACAGGTATAGAGGTCCTGGATGGCAGGAAGCTTGGCCCCAGTGATGTACTGGCCCGTACGCACTACCCTGTGTAGCGCCTTGCAGTCGGATGCCGAGCAGTTGCCATACCAGGCAGAGATGCAACCAATCAGGATGCTCTCGATGGTGCAGCTGTAGAACTTTTTTAGGATCTGAGGACCCATGCCAAATCTTTTCAGTCTCCTGAGCGGGAATAAGAGTTTGTGCTCTCTTCAGGACTTTCTTGGTGTGTTTGGACCATGTTAGTTTGTTGGAGAGGTGGACACCATGGAACGTGAAGCTCTCGACCTGATCCACTGCAGACCCGTCGATGGAAATGGCTCGTCATTGTCGGTGATCAGGCCGACCACTGTTGTGTCGTCGGAAACTTAATGATGGTGTTGGAGTCGTGCTTGGCCACGCAGTCGTGAGTGAACAAAGAGTACAGGAGGGGACTTAGCACACAGCCCTGAGGGGCCGCCGTGTTGAGGATCTGCGTGGCAGATGTGTTGTTGCCGACCCTTACCACCTGGGGGCGGCCGTCAGGAAGTCCAAGATCCAGTTGCAGAGGGAGGTGTTTAGTCCCAGGGTCCTTAGTTTAGTGATGAGCTTTGAGGCCACTATTGTGTTGAATGCTGCGCTGTAGTCAGTGAACAGTATTCTCATGTAGGTGTTCCTTTTTTTCATGGGGAAAGGGCATTGTGGAGTGCGATAGAGATTTTGTAATCTGTGGATCTGTTAGGGTGTTATGTGAATTGGAGTGGGTCTAGGATTTCTGGGATGATGGTGTTGATGTGAGCCATGACCAGCCTTTCAAGCACTTCATGGCTACAGAAGTGATTGCTATGGGTCATGAGTCATTTAGGCAGGTTACCTTGGGAACAGGGACTATGGTGGTCTGCTTGAAACATTTAAGGTATTATTGTGCATTTGGAAAGTAGACCCCTGGAGACCCCTCAGACCCCTTCCCTTTTTTCACATGTTGTTATGCTACAGCTTTTTTCTGAAATGGATTAAGTAAAAATAAAATCCTCATCAGCACATTACCCCATAAGGACATTTCTAAAACAGGTTTTTAGAAATTTTGCAAATGTATTAAAAAAAACAAAACAAAAACAAAAATCTATTTCCAGTATTCATACCCTTTGCTCTGAGACTCGAAATTGAGCTCAGGTGCATCCTGTTTCCAGTGATCACCCTTGAGATGTTTCTACAACTTGATTGGAGTCCACCTGTGGTAAATCAAATTGATTATATATGATTTGGAAAGGCACACACCTGTCTATATAAGGTTGACAGTGCATGTCAGAGCAAAAACCAAGCCATGAGGTCAAAGGAATTGTCCGCAGAGCTCTGAGACAGGATTGTGAAGAGGCACAGATCTGGCGAAGGGCACCAAAACATGTCTGCAGCATTGAAGGTCCCCAAGAACACAGTGGCCTTCCATCATTCTGAAATGGAAGAAGTTTGGAACCACCAAGACTCTTCCTAGAGCTGGCCGCCCGGCCAAACTGAGCAACCGATGGGGAAGGGCCTTGGTCAAGAAGGTGACCAAGAACCCAAATTCCTCTGTGGAGATAGGAGAACCTTCCATCTCTGCAACACTCCACCAATCAGGCCGTTATGTTAGAGTGGCCAGATGGAAGCCCCTCCTCAGTAAAATGCACATGACAGCCCGCATTGGGCCAAAAGGCACCTAAAGGACTCTCAGACCAATACGAAACAAGATTCTCTGGTCTGATGTAACCAAGATTGAACTCTTTGGCCTGGATGCTAAGCGTCACATCTGGAGGAAACCTGGCACCATCCCTACGGTGAAGCGTGGTGGCGGCAGCAGCATCATGCTGTGGGGATGTTTTTCAGCGGCAGGGACTGGGAGACTAGTCAGGATCGAGGAAAAGATGAACGGAGCAAAGTACAGAGAGATGCTCCAGAGCGCTCATGACCATCAGACTGGGGCGAAGGTTCACCTTCCAACAGGACAACGACCGTAAGCACACAGCCAAGACAACGCAGGAGTGGCTGCGGGACAAGACTCTGAATGTCCTTGAGTGGCCCAGACAGAGCCCGGACTTGAATTCGATCAAATTTGATAAGATTATGACCATTTTCATTATTTTATTTTAACATGCTGACCACACCACTAAATGTACACATTCATGTTATTCAATACCACACTGCTCAGCGAGTGTCTGCTGAAATAGAAATAGGTTCTATTTGTGACACTCAAAGAGCTGCAAGTCCTGCTTCTCCCATCTCTTCATTGTCTTTTAGAAGCATGTACCCACGTTGGTAATTAAAATATGAACTGACGGTCCACAGTCCAGTGGGTTGTAGTAATGCACCGTAAAGTTGCCAACCGGCATATAAAGTCCAAAGAAGTAAAAAAAAAAAAGCCTGAGGAAGGAGGAGCAATGACGAGAAAGGAATTCGGTTTACCGTTTTATCTGTGGTCTAGTTGCCAAGAGTAGATGACCTTGTGCATTTCAGCTAAAATAACAACCCAATGTTTATATCCCAGAACAAATTAGCTAGCAACAGCAAGCGAACTAGCTAAATTGGCGTAAATGTTTAATGCTTTTCGACTTGTCCCCAAATTCATATAATCGGTTCAGAGTTTGTTTTTCTTTTTCAACCTACGTGTCCTGATTGCTTCTGGTGTGGGTGAACAAAATCAATGTGCGCGCCATGGTTCACGCGGATAGACGCGCTTGTCCGGTTTGGTCAGCATGTAAGTATAAGATTTTCACTGTAACCTGCAACCACACCTGCAACCCTGTACATGTGACTATTAAACACTCAGAATCTGAACATTCGATGAAGATGGTGAATCATCACTGCAGAAACAATAGGTAGTGGAGATCGTCATTCTGGTCCAAATATGATCATTAGGGCACTCACAGAATCCATGCATTAAAAACGGAATTCAACAATATTCAAAAATGTATTGACCTTAGTAGGGAATCAACTAACTGTATTTAAAATGCATTAATTTGCCCAAGTTTATCATAACACATGAACATAATGCATTAATGCAGTCCCTGCAATTTCTAAAGAGGCAACTAGAATGCCCCTGTGTGTTCTGAAGAGGCAACGAGAATGCCCCTGTGTGTTCTGAAGAGGCAACGAGAATGCCCCTGTGTGTTCTGAAGAGGCAACGAGAATGCCCCTGCGTGTGTTCTGAAGAGGCAACGAGAATGCCCCTGTGTGTTCTGAAGAGGCAACGAGAATGCCCCTGCGTGTGTTCTGAAGAGGCAACTAGAATGCCCCTGTGTGTTCTGAAGAGGCAACGAGAATGCCCCGTGTGTTCTGAAGAGACAACGAGAATGCCCCTGTGTGTTCTGAAGAGACAACGAGAATGCCCCGTGTGTTCTGAAGAGACAACGAGAATGCCCCTGTGTGTTCTGAAGAGACAACGAGAATGCCCCGTGTGTTCTGAAGAGACAACGAGAATGCCCCTGTGTGTTCTGAAGAGGCAACGAGAATGCCCCTGTGTGTTCTGAAGAGGCAACGAGAATGCCCCGTGTGTTCTGAAGAGACAACGAGAATGCCCCTGTGTGTGTTCTGAAGAGACAACGAGAATGCCCCTGTGTGTGTTCTGAAGAGACAACGAGAATGCCCCTGTGTGTGTTCTGAAGAGACAACGAGAATGCCCCTGTGTGTGTTCTGAAGAGACAACGAGAATGCCCCTGTGTGTGTTCTGAAGAGACAACGAGAATGGCCCTGTGTGTGTTCTGAAGAGACAATGAGAATGCCCCTGCGTGTGTTCTGAAGAGGCAACGAGAATGCCCCTGCGTGTGTTCTGAAGAGGCAACGAGAATGCCCCTGCGTGTGTTCTGAAGAGGCAACGAGAATGCCCCTGCGTGTGTTCTGAAGAGGCAACGAGAATGCCCCTGCGTGTGTTCTGAAGAGGCAACGAGAATGCCCCTGTGTGTTCTGAAGAGGCAACGAGAATGCCCCTGTGTGTTCTGAAGAGGCAACGAGAATGCCCCGTGTGTTCTGAAGAGG